>NC_052358.1:3151228-3156933 GCF_009727055.1 Benincasa hispida
TTTAGATTATCTAGCTCAATTAATAAATTATTATTTTCAAGAGCTAATTTAGCATTTTTCTTCCTAAGAGACATATATTTGCAACCTAATTTTTCAAATTCAATTTTAACTTCATTATATGCATCAATGAGCTCATTAAAAGTAACGTTTTCAGGACTTACCTTGTCATCGTCTCCAAAAGCCATAAAGCACAGATTTGCTACTTCTTCCTCGTTTTCAGATTCACTTTCATCGCTTTCATCCCAAGTAGCTTTCATGGCCTTCTTGTTATTCTTTGAAATGGCTTTTCTTTGAGGACAATCCTACTTCACGTATTCGGGCTTTTTGCATTCATAACAGATGATTGTATCTCTGTTGCTATTTTCTCCTTTGCCTTCTTGATTGTTGACTTTCTTTGAGAAGTTTCTTTTCCTAAAATACTTTTTGAACTTCTTGGTCAAGTAAGCGAACTCCTCATCATTTAGTTCAGCTTCAGTTTCAGAGTCCTCTTGAACTTAAGTGGACTTTAGTGCTAGGCTCTTCTTCTTTTTGACATCTTCTTCCACATTGGCCTTCATGATTATCTCATGTGTCATGAGAGATTCAACGAGCTTCTCCAGTGGAAGTTTTGAGAGGTGTTTTGCTTCTTGGATTGTCGTCACCTTAGCTTCCCAACTCTTAGGCAATGATCTAAGAATTTTTCTCACATTTTCAGAGGTGGTATAAGATTTTCCTAATCCCTTCAAAGCATTAACAATATTAGTGAACCTAGGAGACATTTCAGATATAGTTTTATTTGCATCCATTTTAAACAATTACAAATTATGAACTAACATGCTAATCTTTGACTCTTTAACTTGATTAGTTCCTTCATGAATTACTTCAAGCATATCCCAAATTTCTTTAGCAGAATTACATGCAGAGACTCGATTAAATTCATCAGGACATAAAGCACAAAACAAATAGTTCATGGTTTTAGCATTAATAGAAAACTTCTTTTTATCTTCATCACTAAACTCTTTTTCTTCCTTATGAATATCTTTATTATCAACTATCTTAGTAGGAATTAAAGGACCATTAGAAACAATTTCCCATAGATTATAGTCAATAGCAATCAAATAAATTCTCATCCTAGTTTTCCACCATGCATAATTATTTCCATCAAACAAAGGTGGCCTAGTGGTAGATTGACCTTCACCATATCCATTTATTCCAGTAGTTGCCATAGGCTCGAACAATTAAGTTTTTCGAAAAAGGAAGAGAAACTTATAAAGAGAAATACTTTTCCAAAATTTAGATTTTAATCAAAAAGATTTCAAAGATTAAGAAGTAGAGAAAAAAAAAGTTTTAATAACCAATTTTCAAGAAAAAGATTTTTAATGAAAACGGCTTTTAAAACTCAAATTTTCAAACTTTTTGCAAAAATTAGAAAAATTCCAGATTTAATAAGAAAAAAATAGAATGTAAAATCAACAACAAAATTATAAAACCTTTTTGAAATAAGAGAACCGAGCTACCCGCTCTGATACCAATTGTAGGATCTAAAGGCAACACTAGAGGAGGGTGAATAGGGTTGACTACCAATTTTTTTAAAAAATAATTTTATCTTCAAACAATGCTCAATAAAGTTAACCTACTAATTTGATTAAAGAAAATTTATGCAAGACAAAACTTAAATCATGCAAGCTATGATAACTTCAAATTTAAAGACAATTTAATCAAGGATAAATTTAAATAACACACTAAAAATTAAATCATGCAATTAGGAAAAATTAAAAAAATAACTAAGGCAAGAAGCAAAAATTTTGAAAACAAGAAATAAGAGAGAGAGGAAGAGAAAACACCGAAAATTATAGTGGTTCGGCAAGTTGCCTACTCCACTCTCCAAGACTCCTTCTTGAGTATTTCACTAAGTGATCCCCTTGCAGATGAGGACCAAACCGACACACGGCCTCTTTTTCCTAGGCTAAAGAGAAACCCAAGATCCTTTTTACTGGTTCAGGATCAAACCAATTTCTTTCTCACAACCCAAGGTGTACCCACACCTTAATACAATTTCCAAAAATTAAAATAAAACCTCACAATATTACCTCTTGAAAGCTAAATACACAAGTTGAGCACTAAAAAAAAAAAACACAAAAATAACTCTAGGCCAATTTAGGAGCAAGGAAGATAAGAATTTGAGGGTAGAGAGAATTGAGAGCTTAAGACTTGATAGCTTTTGGTGTGTCAATGAAGAGTAAAATCAAGTCGAATTTATAGGCGAGGGGGATAAATTTTGGCCGTTGGATATGATTTCAAATAAAGGGTGGAGATTGAATAAAAATAGAAAAGGAAAGGATTTGTAATTAAGAGAGGAATTGAAACGGAATTTTGAAAGATTGGAATTATTGAGATTTGGAGAATAAAAAGGATTTGAAGGATGACAATTGAGGAAGGAAATCAAATTTGAAAAGGCTAAAAAATCTTAACCCGCGCCACGTGTCGCCATACTATTAATCCGCGCATCAATTAACGATTTCTCCTCCTTTAAAAATCAGCTGCCACTTGTCATTATCTCATTCGTTCACGATCGCCATGCCACTGCCACATCATGTGCCATGTCAGCAAAAAATGACCGGTTGGAGTGCCACATCATCAATATTGACCGTTTGTGTGCCACGTCAGTCGCCATGTTGGATGCCACGTCAGCAAGGTGCCACGTGTCACTGCCACATTGGATTTCCTCTCCAATCTTCTTTTGCTTATAACATTCTCCTTGAACTCCGATTTGAGTGATTCAAATTGTATTGGAATCATCTTTCCGAGCTCTACAAGATAGTGACTCTGAAACACTAAAAATGTTAGTACAAAAAATCTGAGTTTGTTATCATCAAAATACTTGGTTTGATTGAAGCCCTAAAGCTAACATGTTCGTGACCGAGGCGATCGCTGAGTTCGTGCAGTGTAGCGGTCATGTTGGACAAACGTTCGCTATGTTGCTGTGATCGAGCTTTCGTGACCAAGTAGCACGGTTATGAGTCTACAAAATTATGTAGCTTTTGTCCTTGATTTTATGTATTTCATGCTATAATTTCTGTAATTAATGCATAACCGTGTGTTTCTGTTTATGACTGTAAATGTAAAGTTCATATATGATCGTAATTTGGAATGTCTTTCCTCTGCTCATGAAAATCCTCGTGTTCGATTTCCTTTAAAGCACATGGTCACGAACAGAGGTGTCTTCTTCCATTTTGGAGTTGAATATGTACTTAAGAGCCTCGTGCTTAAGTTGTTCAGACGGTGATCTCACGCGCTGAGACCATAGGCTCATGCTTCTTGGCCAAGGCGTCATTAAGACTTGCCAAAATATAGGCTTAGACCATTTCATTTGCCCATGTCCATCGCTCGTATACCTCTCGAACATTTCGAGCGACATTCGAATCTGGAATAGGAGGACAGGCTTTCGTAAGAGCAAACATAAGATCCTCGATGATTAAAATTGTCGTGATCATGTGTTTCCATGTTGAAAAATTATCGCCAGTTAATTTTTCGGCGCTAAGCAATGCTAAAGTGGTTGTGGCCATTTTCAAAACTTGTTGCTGAAAAACGAACAAAACTTTTATTAGATTTTGTTAAACCACATTTAAACCAATCAATTTCGCAAAACAGTTTCAAGTACTCAAAGTGAAAGACTTCTATTTTGCCATGATGCCTAGCGAGGTAGGACAAACGTCACCGATGGGGTGATTAAATGCCCCTTCACTAGGATGAGACATTCTCAACCATTAGGCAGAACCAACTTTTGGAACTGAACCTAACAACCACCATTTATTTNAAAAAAAAAAAAAATTCACAAAAATAACTTTAGGCCAATTTAGGGGCAAGAAGGACAAGAATTTGAGAGTAGAGAGAATTGAGAGCTTAAGACTTGATAGCTTTTGGTGTGTCAATGAAGAGTAAAATCAAGTCGAATTTATAAGCGAGGGGGATAAATTTTGACTATTGGATATGATTACAAATGAAGGGTGGAGATTGAATAAAAATAGAAAAGGAAAGGATTTGTAATTAAGAGAGGAATTGAAAAGAAATTTTGAAAAATTGGAATTATTGAGATTTGGAGAATAAAAAGGATTTGAAGGATGACAATTTAGGAAGGAAATCAAATGTGAAAAAGCTAAAAAATCTTAACCCGCACCACGTGTCACCATACTATTGATCCGCACGTCAATTAACGACTTCTCCTCCTTAAAAAATCAGCTATCACTTGTCATTATCTCATTCGTCCACGATCGCCACGCCACTGCCACATCATCGCCACGTCAGCAAAAAGTGACCGTATGGAGTGCCACATCATCAATATTGACCATTTGTGTGCCACGTCAGTCGCCATGTCGGATGCCACGTCAGCAAGGTGCCACGTGTCACTGCTACATTGGAATTCCTCTCCAATTTCTTTTACTTATAACTTTCTCGTTTGAACTCCGATTTGAGCGATTCAAATTGCGTTGGAATTGAATTTCCGAGCTCTACAAGATAGTGACTCTGAAACCTTCAATGTTAGTACAAAAAATCTGAGTTTTTTCTCATCAAAATACTTGGTTTGATTGAAGCCCTAAAGCTAACAATCTCCCCCTTTTTGATGATGACAAAACACCATAAGACTAAAAATACTTCTCCCCCTTAGATATACAAGTGATTTTTCTCCCCCTCAATAAATTATAACATAAATTCATAGAAATGAATAATGCTCCCCCTATCAAACATAATTAGGCAATTCTAACAATACCAAGTGCAAGTCTATTTTGGCAATTCTAACAGTACCAAGTGCAAGTCTATTTTTACAAAAGGTTTCTTCATTTAATGCCTTTGTAAGAATATCTGCTACCTGGTTCTCAGTATTAACATAATTAATGACAATATTCTTATTTTGCATGCTCTCGAAGAAAATGATGTCTAATTTCTATATGCTTTGTTCTAGAATGTTGAATGGGATTTTTAGTTAAAATAATTGAACTAGTATTATCACAAAAGATTGGGACTTGTCCAAAATTTAAATCAAAATCACGCAACGTTTGTTTCATCCATAAAACTTGAGAACAACAACTAGCAACAATAATATACTTAGCCTCAGTGGTAGATAATGCAACAGAGTTTTGCTTTTTACTATACCAAGATATTAAAGAACTACCTAGAAAATGACATGATCCACTAGTACTTTTTCTATCAGTTAGACTACCAGCAAAATCAGCATGTGAATATGCAATCAAATCTAAAGATGCATTTTTAGGATACCATAAGCCTAAATCAACGGTACCAAGAAAATATTTAAAAATTATTTTTACAGCATGCAAGTGCGCTTCTTTAAGATATGATTGAAATCTAGCACACATGCATACACTAAACATAATATCAGGCCTACTCGTAGTTAAGTAAAGCAAGGATCCGATCATACCTCTATAAGCTTTAATATCTATGTTTTTACCTTTTTCATCTTTATCAAGCTTTGTAGTGGTACTCATCAGGGTCTTTGCTACTTTTGCATTATCGAACTTAAACCTTTTCTAATAATTGATATATATTTGTCTAACTTACCTTCTCTTTATGAAAAAGAATTTCTAAGTTGTATGCATGAGTGAGTTTGAAATAGCATGATGGAATACTTAAATTCTTTCTTTTTGGGCTTTAAATTAAACAACTGAAGATGAATTCATAAATCAAGAGAAAATACATCAAGGGATCTACTC
>NC_052358.1:3163473-3222748 GCF_009727055.1 Benincasa hispida
TTGTTAGGTTCAGTTCCAAAAGTTGGTTCTGCCTAATGGTTGAGAATGTCTCATCCTAGTGAAGGGGCATTTAATCACCCCATCGGTGACGTTTGTCCTACCTCGCTAGGCATCATGGCAAAATAGAAGTCTTTCACTTTGAGTACTTGAAACTGTTTTGCGAAATTGATTGGTTTAAATGTGGTTTAACAAAATCTAATAAAAGTTTTGTTCGTTTTTCAGCAACAAGTTTTGAAAATGGCCACAACCACTTTAGCATTGCTTAGCGCCGAAAAATTAACTGGCGATAATTTTTCAACATGGAAACACATGATCACGACAATTTTAATCATCGAGGATCTTATGTTTGCTCTTACGAAAGCCTGTCCTCCTATTCCAGATTTCGAATGTCGCTCGAAATGTTCGAGAGGTATACGAGCGATGGACATGGGCAAATGAAATGGTCTAAGCCTATATTTTGGCAAGTCTTAATGACGCCTTGGCCAAGAAGCATGAGCCTATGGTCTCAGCGCGTGAGATCACCGTCTGAACAACTTAAGCACGAGGCTCTTAAGTACTATTTCAACTCCAAAATGGAAGAAACACCTCTGTTCGTGACCATGTGCTTTTAAGGAAATCGAACACGAGGATTTTCATGAGCAGAGGAAAGACATTCCAAATTACGATCATATATGAACTTTACATTTACAGTCATAAACAGAAACACACGGTTATGCATTAATTACAGAAATTATAGCATGAAATACATAAAATCAAGGACAAAAGCTACATAATTTTGTAGACTCATAACCGTGCTACTTGGTCACGAAAGCTCGATCACAAGCAACATAGCGAACGTTTGTCCAACATGACCGCTACACTGCACGAACTCAGCGATCGCCTCGGTCACGAACATGTTAGCTTTAGGGCTTCAATCAAACCAAGTATTTTGATGATAACAAACTCAGATTTTTTGTACTAACATTTTTTAGTGTTTCAGAGTCACTATCTTGTAGAGCTCGGAAAGATGATTCCAATACAATTTGAATCACTCAAATCGGAGTTCAAGGAGAATGTTATAAGCAAAAGAAGATTGGAGAGGAAATCCAATGTGGCAGTGACACGTGGCACCTTGCTGACGTGGCATCCAACATGGCGACTGACGTGCACACAAACGGTCAATATTGATGATGTGGCACTCCAACCGGTCATTTTTGCTGACATGGCACATGATGTGGCAGTGGCATGGCGATCGTGAACGAATGAGATAATGACAAGTGGCAGCTGATTTTTAAAGGAGGAGAAATCGTTAATTGATGCGCGGATTAATAGTATGGCGACACGTGGCGCGGGTTAAGATTTTTTAGCCTTTTTCAAATTTGATTTCCTTCCTCAATCCACCATTTATTTGGTCTAAAACTGTTAACCTTTAACAATTCTGCGTAAGTGTAACCCCTCGCTTTTAGCTCCAGAGTCCCGCCCTAATTAGTCCACCGTAGGGAAGAAGCAGATTAGGACAAGAGATTAAGTAATCTTATCTTCTTACAGGAGATCAAATAAAGAAATGCGCAATACTACCATCCTATAGGGGGACACTCCCAGGGTTCCTTGAGGCGATGCACAGTAACTTTATTCAATCTAACGAGGGAGACTGTGGGACATATTGTCGCACTTCCCGCTCCCATTTACTATGAACACTATCTCTATCTACCTTGATATTGACCTACCCAAATACCATCCTTTAGGGGGACACTCCCAGGGTGTCAAGAGGCCGAGTGTAGATCTCAAGTTGTGGACTATATAGAAGAAAGGTGAAAGGTTTAAATGAAGCATCATATGCCCCAAGTACCTCCCACTGAATGTTTTACCTAAAGGTTCATTAACCTGGAATATTTGGCTACTAATTTTAATCTAAGTCATCTTTTTAAGTCTGCTCATAAAAAACTTTTATCTATGAAATAAACAAGTTCAAATAATCACATTTAAACACTTTAATGGATTGTCCTTAACTTGCATGCATGCATCAAATATATCCAATTCACCTTTCCAAGTAGGTTCCGAGGTAGGAGTGTTACGTTTCCGTCAACTTAAATACCCCAGCCTAGATAGAACCCACCTTAGACAAAAGGTCCCTTATAGATAGATTCGCTACACTTTAACCTTTTATTAGTCAATTTAATCCTATTAAACTAATTAAAAGATTAAACCCTAAGGGTTGCTAATCATATTAGAACTGTGATCTTAGGTCTATGTCATCCAAGTTTTAAACATTTTAAAACCATGAATTAAGCCTAAGTGAGCATACATATCTTTCTAATTGCTTTTAGTTCTAATTTCTCTTTAACCTTTAAAAAGAAACAACTAAAACACATTGCACATAACTAGGTGTTTATAATGCTTATAAAGCAACCTATGTGTCATACTTCATGCAATGTCCGATCATTACCATAGATAACTTTTATATACATGTAATAACCGAGCAAACATGCTTTCCAAACACCCTTATACTATAACAATTATAATATAAAGATGATGCATGTCAATGCTTTTTATGCATGCATAAATATAACTCTTATATTATATGATGCATGAGCATGCTCTTACATAATTAAATCATGCTTCTCTAAATTATAACATTTACAATAAAGAGAAGATGCATGACCAATGCATAAACTAAGGTGGGATTTATTATATGTGCATACCATATGACAATAAATAACCATACACCTCATGTAATAAAGCAAAGATTAATAGACCGGGATGAACCTTTACAAAACCAGAATGAAATAATTCAATCAATTACATTTCTCATCGAGCAAACCCGTTCACAAGCAAACTGGGTCTTGAACTGCTGGTTGAAGCCCCATCATTTAGTAATCGCCATAGGTAAACGATCTCTTAGTGCACTCTAGACGATAGTGCAAAAATGCTAAACGATCGTTTAGACGACAACGAGGCTACGAAGCCTTTTCGTTTAGGCGATTGCTTAACGCGTGAAGAGATAAACGATTTGTCGTGCGTTACTCCGTGATCGTTTAGTCAGGTACTAAGCGATGAAGCTTGTTGAGCTAAAAGATCGTCTAGTGCGAATGCACATTAAATGACACCAAGCATCCGATACTCAACAATCGCCTACCCCATCGTCTACACGACCCGATCAACTTTTAATCGTCTTCTTCCTCGAAGAACAACAACCCTTGCCCTGAACTTCTTCACGAACGACTCAAGACTCAAACTAACTCTGAATTACAGACTCGATAACAATTAATTATGCTAAAAAATGGTAGAGGCCTTTACAATTAACCAAAAATGCAAAAGAATTAATCAGACTGAGGTATCATACTAGAAAACTCCATTAATCCGCATATCCACAAACTATTTAACAATTAAACAGATAGTAAATATGCTTGATAACTTGTAGAAATACAAGTTATTTATGGCACCTTATCTAGATATTGCGGCCAAAAGTTAGTAATTATGCACCAATTGTATGAAAATTAGCCTAGTATGACAATAATTATAAATGTTTGCAATTACACCCACTAACGCCAAAAAGATGGAAGACAAGCCGAACTTTACTTTTTTTTGCAGGAGACCAAGTCACCGCTTGCGCTCAAGGCTCATGAGAGACTAATCAACGCATCTCTGTCACATTGCGCCCGTTGATCAATCATGAGAAGACGATTACCGCTGTGACGGCGCAATGCGACAGTCGGTCCAGAGCTATGCTTCAACCATATGCGGTAATAAAAATAAACACCGCATGCGAACTTATGATCAAAAGATGCAACTGAGCAACACAAGAGCGGAGGATTAAGACACGTGTACAACTAACGGTTATGCAGAATTGATGGTCTGATTGTATAACAGAAGGAATAATATCCCTCCATCTTTGGAATTACCATAACAATCAAGTGGGGACGACAAGGCCGGAGTCAAAGATCTGCATCTATAAATACCCCATTGATTTCAGAAAAAAGGGTATGCTATTTGATATTGGGCTAAGTGCTGCAAGATTTTAGAGAGAAAAGGCTGAGCTGAGTACTTAAGAGAAGAAATCCGAGAAGAAAACGAGATAAGGCCAAGAGGTGAATCTCATATCCGACCTGCCATACACCTGATCGAAGCTCTGTGCAAAGAACCATGCTACCGATGGAGCAAGCCTGAGAGGGAAGCTCTTCCTGCCATCGAAACTATCCTATCTGGTAAGCAGATCTCCATCAAATCTGTGTCATTACATTGGCACTTATTTGTATCTGTTCTATCTCTCTTTCATTGTGTATTTCATGTTTTCTTTATCTCTTCATTCACACATCATGCATCAAACGCTTAGTAGAAATATTAAATGTTTCGATAGATTCCATTTACCATTTTCTGTCTATTTCCATTCACCCATTAGTCACTTTCTTCATGATGTCTTCTTAATCCCCTAATGAGAAATATGAATCACTAAGAACTTATTTTGTATTAAAGTTATAAAATATATTTAGCTAAAGCATGCTAGATGACATCTTCACCTGTGAGAGCAGAAGTGAAGATTTCATTCTGATCTATCGAGAGAAGGTCAGAAGAGTGCGTTAACTAAAGCGAGTAGTACTTCCAGACATGGAAGCAACCTTGCATTCATTACGTTAATCTCTGTTTCACCACAGACATGTGGGAACGCGGCCGATCAGTGAAAGGTGTACACCAAGAGAAAAGCGGAACAATATTTGTACCTTCAATCCAATTAAGAACTTGCGTTGTTTGTATTATTTATCTTTCTCTTTCTATTCTATCCACAAGACTTGTCGCCGCATCCCACGTCTTTGTACAACTTTCACAGCCAACCTTAATCCCAGTATCTTGTATATGAAGTTTGTATCTTGTAACATCTAGCTTAGGTTTATTGTATTTTTATGTTTTATCGCATCTTTACTGCTTTGCTTTATTTTATCACAATTTACATACTTGTACAAACTCATTTTTAAAAGATTGAAAACCTGGTCACATATACCATGAACATACTGCAATAACCTAAACCATTTTCCCGTGTTCGACCTCGGATCACACCGAGAAACTTGTGGTGGAATTACACTTGGTTCCATCGTAAGGAAACTTGTGACAATGCATGGCATACTACATGAATACCCATAATTAACGCATAAATAGAAGTAGTATCGCATCATTGCGAGCACTTATACCATACATCCTAGAAGCGTTACAATGCTACACCCACCGCGAATGCATATGCAATTCTTTGCATCAATGAAAATGGAATATCAGTAACCTGGCTCTGATACCAATTGAAGGAACTCTTGAACAAGAGCATCTATGAGCGGAAGCAGATCTTTCCGATTTCATTGTGATAGAATTACCACACATACATTCTAACAAATAGATATGCATTGTAACACTAATTATAGGCATGCTTTAACAAATAAATACAAAGGAATGAGAGAAATGTACTAGTCGAAGACAATCTTCAAATAAACTCAGTCTAGTAGAAGCGAACTCCTCTACACTCCTTATTGAAGGATCTCTTATCGAAGAGTTCCATGAACATGTTCGGATTGCTTCGATTTCACAGTGACCGAAATACATATTATACGTTCAAATCATATAGTTATGCAAACAATAATTAACGGCATGCTAAGAACAAGATAAATAACAAAGGAGAGAGTTCCATACTAGTTGAAGATAGTCTTCGAACTTTGGAACTCAACGCAGCGGAACCCTCCAAGCGATCTACCAACGCCCAGCAGAAGCGTCGACTACAGCAGCACGAACAACCGCAATCACGAACACCATGAGGACGACACCACCACTAAAGAGACCTGGGTATTCTCGGAGTGACAACCGAAAGCGTGGTATTTGGTGAATTTGGTAGAGGAAGGAGGAATACCAGATCGTGTAGGCGTTAAGTAAGTGGGAGGGAAAAAGATGCTATCGCATAGCAAAAATATTTATTATTTAGGAGGAGCTATACGTTCGTGTAGGATTTACTGAACGATCGTTTAGGAAAAGGTACACGATCGTTTAGTAAAATCGGCACACTATACGATCGTTTAGAAAAGCTATGCGATCGTGTAGGCGACAGTATGCGAACATTTAGATGCGAGGTGGATGATCGGTTAGGCGGAGAGGAGCTTTCATATAGTCTCTCGATTTTCTTAAGCGATCGTGTAGGAAACACCAGCGCGCTCTCTCTCTATATTTTCTTTGGGGCGACCATTCAAAATGAAACGATTTCATTTTATTTCATTGATTACAATAACTGACGCTGCCTAACTAACCCACATCCAAATGTGATTTTTGGATTAATTATCATATAATTAACCAATTAATTAATAATAAATATAATCATATTATATTTTTATCCTATAGTTTGATATCACATATCTACTATAGTATTTTCTCTTTTACTTGTTATAAGTCATATTTATATCTAATTTCCTCCAAAATAATGTATCTCATACATTTAGCCAATTATATCATATATAATTAACCAATCCAATTATATCATATATAATCGAACTTCCTCTTGTCAATTTGAACATTTAAAATTAACGAAAACACTGGTTCTCGACTTTATTCAAGCTACCCAGGGGACCTAATGGACCTGTGGCTCGAAGCTCCAACGGTCCGTGAATAGCTGACTAAACTCTTTAGCCATGAGATCTACCATCCGTTAACTGTCAGACATTCCACTAAAGATTAATAGCGGAACTCTTCTTACCACAGATATATTTCTATGTCCATCGGATATAAAAAATCATGAGTACGATGACCTTTCACAGATGCTCGTAAGCACATCTGGGCCAATTTACCATTTTGCCCCTGTAGTTACATCTCACTCCTTAAGTACCACTGATTCCTCTAATGAACAATACAACATAGTTCAACTATGTGTGAACACCTCTCGGGCCAAGAGAAGGTGTGTGGCGCCACATCGTTCAAGCCTTGGAATCAGCCCTTAAGAGAGCTATCTATATACTTACCCCTGCCTCGGGGAAGGAGTGAATTCCATCTTGTGTAGCTGAGTTCCCAGCTCCCAAATCAGACGAATCCCATAAATGGTAGGTTTGAATCGGCGACCTGGCCACTCGTACCCATACAAATCAAAGAACCACCCTCATTGGCAGGAGTTCCCAACTCACTCAGGATCGAGGTCATGTTACATATGGTCATCCTAATGAAGTGAAGTCTCTGTCATGAACGGTGTTATATAATGAGACGTTAACACTTCGTGCTCAGATTTTATACAAACTCTTTGTATAGGACGCCCCCGTTCGCATGTCCCCAACATGAATGATTAGGATCAGACCATCTGTGACAAGTCACAACACTTGTGACCATTCCACAAAGCAAGCCACATCCATAGTGTTACCAGGATAAGGCTTACCTCCTATATCCATATACTACAGACCATTTTGGTTATCACTCAAGACATGATCCACTTGTATGTCACCATATACATGCTTTAGTCACATACAGATAACCAGAGATTTTATGTTTATTGGTTTGTGGTAAAGCAAATAAAACTGAGCAAAAATAATCAAGATATGAAGTAAATATCATATATTGACAAGACAAGCGTTCGTACAAACTATTTACAAAATACAGGACACGAGACTTTAGGGCATCAACCCCAACATTTATCACCCAGCAAATAGTCGCCTAATAGCACCACAGTCGTCTACACTATCAGCAGCGCACGAACCAACAGCAATCGAGGACGACACCACCACGCGAAACCCTCGGTATTCTTAGAGTAAGAATCCAAAGGGTGGACTTTGATAGAATTGGTAGAGAGAGGAGGAAAAGATGATCGTGTAGTACGAGCAAGCAAGTGGGAGATAGTAGAAGACTATCGTATGGTCGGGTGCTGGTTGTTCAGAGAAAGGTATAAGATCGTGTAGGTTTGGCTAAGCGATCGTCTAGCAAATGGTAAGCTAGGTCAGCTCGGCACGCTTAGTGATCGTTTAGAAAAAGTAAGCGATCATTTAGAAATTACGGGCGATTGTTTAGTACGCGGGTGTTCGATCGTTTAGGACGATGGGCACTATCGCATAAGCTCTCAACGGTAAGCGATCCTAAACTTTTAACACCGTGAGCGAATTTTCTGAGTATCTTTTTTTTCACGTAAAAAAATGAAAACAATTTTCATTTTATTCTTCAGTTACAAGAACTGGATTCGATCTTCCCGCTTTCGCACGATTTCAGAGAAATTCTCGGCTAATTATCTCATAACCACCTAATTAATTAAATAATGAATATAATCATATAATATTCTTAACCTATAGTTTGATATCATATATATTATAGTAATTTCTCCTCTGCTAGATATAAATCATATTTATATCCAGTTTCCTCCAAAATAATGTATCTCATACCTTTAGTCAATTATATCATATATAATTAACGAGTTCAATTATATCATATATAATCGAACTCCCTTTTGTTAATTTGAACATTTCAAACTGACCCAAAAACTGATTCTCAATTGTATCCAAGCTACCAAAGGGACCTTATAGACCTATGGCTCGAAGCTCCAATGGTACGTGAATAGCTGACTAAACTCTTTAGCCACGAGATCCACCATCCGTTAACTCCATTAAAAACCAACAGCTGAACTCTTCTTACCACAAATATATTTTTGTGTCGATCGGATATAACTAATCATGAGTACGATGACCCTTTACAAATGCTTGTAGGTACAGTTGGGCCAATTTACCTTTTTTCCCCTGTAGTTACATCTTACTCCTTAAGTACCACTGATCCCTCTAATGAATAATACAACATAGTCCAACTATGTGTGAACATCTCTGGAACCAAGAGAAGATGTGTGGCGCCACATTGTTCAAGCCTTGGAATTAGCCCTTAAGGGAGCAATCTATCTACTTACCTCTACTTCGGGGAAAGAGTGAATTCCATCGTGTATAGCTGAGTTCCCAGCTCCCAAATCCAACGAATCCTTAAGGTGGTAGGTTTGAGTTGGCGACCTAGCCACTCGCACCCATGCAAATCAAAGAACTGCCCTCAATAGAAGGAGTTCCCAACTCACTCAGGATTGAGGTCATGTTACCTATGGTCATCCTAGTGAAGTGAAGTCTCTGTCATGAACGGTGTTATATAACGAGATGTTAACACTTCATGGTTAGGTCTTATACAAACTCTTTCTATAGGATGCCCCCGTTCGCATGTCCTCTACAAAGTGGGCCGCATCTGAAGCATTACCAGGATAAGATTTCCCTCCTATATCCATATACTACAGACCATTTTGGTTATCACTTAAGACATGATCCACTTGTATGTCACCATATGTATGCTTAAGTTACATTCAGACAACCAGAGATTTTAGGTTTATTGGTTTGTGGTAAAGCAAATAAAACATTCAACTGAGCAAAAACAAGATGTGAAGTAAAATATCATATATTATACATCACAAGCGTTCATACAAACTGTTTACAAACTACAGGACACGAGACTTTAGGCCATCAACTCCAACAAGTAAGGTATCCTATATCATTTCCAATGAGTAGGATATCATCCACATAAAATATTGGAAAAGCAACTGTGTCTTTGATGATTTTCTTATATATACAAGGTTCATATACTTTTTGATAAAAACCAAAAGATTTTATTGTTGTATCTAATCTAATGTTCCAAGATTGTTTCAACCCATAAATGGATCGATTTAGCTTGCAAATTGTTTGGTCTTGACCTCGGGCTATGGACCCTCGGGCTGAGACATAAAGATATTCTTCTCAAGATTGCCATTTAGAAAGCAGTCTTGACATCCATTTTCCATATCTCATAGTCATAATATGTGGCTATAGACGAGAATTCTTATAGACTTAAGGTGTAACCTTTTGCTATCTCATAGTCTCTATTATCAACCCCTTCCCTTTAGGTGTAACCTTTTGCTACAAATCTAGCTTTGAAGGTCTGCACCTTTCTAGCTATACCTCTCTTTCTTTTGTAGATCTATTTACACATTATGGGTTTGACCCCTTCAGGTAAATCTACAAGCTCTCAAACCAAATTGAAGTACATGGACTCCATTTCAAGGCTTATGACTTTGACCCATTGGTTCTTGTCTACATCATTCATCGTCGGCTTATAGGACAATGGATCCTCAACACCATCATCTGGTATGAAAACTTGAGTTTTAGTTAAACCCAAGTAATGGTCAGGTTATATCACAATCCTCCCACTGCATCGAGGCACTACCAACGATTAAGAAGGATGAGATTAACCTAAACTACTGGCTCCTTCATTAACTCTTGATGAAGAACCAGCTTCATCAACAACCCTTGTTGATTCTTCAGTAGCTTCACATAATACTACTTTTCTACGTGGTTTAAGATCTCTCATGTGGTCTTCCTCTAAAAAAGTAGTGTTTGTTGATACAAAAACCATGTTTTCTTGAGGGTCATAGAATAGACCACCTCTCGTTTCCTTGGTGTAACCAACAAATCGACACAATCTTGAAGAGGGTTCCAACTTCTTAGGATGTGTCACTAACACACGTGTAGGACAACCTCAGATTCTGAATTAAGGTAAACTCGATTTACGCCCCATCCGTACTCGAAATGTGTTTCAAAAACACTCTTCGTAGGAACATTATTTAAGATGTGAACTGCAGTCATCACTGCATACCCCAAAAACAAGTAAGGAAATTGGGCATAACTAATCATATAACGGACCATATCTAATAAGGTACTATTTCTCATTTCTGATACATTGTTTTGCTGCGGTGTACCAAATGCTAAGAGTTGGGATTGAATTCCATGTTCTATCAAATAGTCCTGGAATTCTAAATCCATTTACTCTCCACCCTGATCAGATCGAAGTGTTTTAATTGTTTTACCTAATAAGTTTTCAACTTCAGCCTTATACTCTTTGAACTTTTCAAAGACTTCAACTTATTTTCTATTAGGTATAAGTAATCATACCTTGAATAATCATCTATAAAAGAGATTAAGTATTCGTATCCTTTTCTAGCCTTTACATTCATTGGACTGTAAAGATCCAAATGTATAAACTCTAAGCGCTCTTTGGCTCTATAACCTTTTCCACTAAAAGGTCTTTTACTCATTTTTCCTTCGAGTCAAGATTCTCATGGAGGAAGAATCATCTTCTAACTTGCTTAGAAGTCCATTCTTTACCAATTTCCTCATTCTATCTGAAGGAACTTGTGAAGGTCCTAAACGGAAACGTAGATCATCCCAATTTTTTGTTTCAAAGAATGAAAAATTACAAAAACAAAATTATGCAAAATCACAAAATTATAGCATACTCAATAAATGAAAAATAGAGAAATAGGGTTAGAGAGGACTTACCCTTGAAGAACCATTCTTGGTCACGAACAAAACACAATCCAAAAAAACCACCACCAATCGTAGCCTCCTGTATTCTCTAATGGGATGAGAATCTAAGAAAGTTGTGGGTTCTTGAGAAAATTGGAAGAAAGGGAAAGATTGAGAGGAGAGGAGAGATCTTTTTGGGAAATTTTTCAGAGAGCTTTTTCATTCATCTTTATGTGAAGAAGATGAAGATGTGAAAAACTAAAAAAATGACTCCTCACATTCTTCCATCAGAGAGAAAAAAGGGGAAGGAGTTACAACTCCCGTAAATTAATTTCAAAAAATAAATTAAAAATAAAAATTAAATTAATAAAATAATTTAACAAATTATTTTAGTATATATATATATATGTATGTATGTATGTATGTATGTATGTATATATATTATCTATTTAATAAAATATAGAATATTCTACTTTATTTTTTTGTTGCATTAACCACAAATCAATAAACTAACATCTAAGGTTATCTTGTAGCTTAAACATGTATGTAGAGACATACAGGTGGATCATGTTTAAATGATAACCTAAAAGGTCTGTAGTAGATGGATAAGGCTGGGTATCTTATCCTGGTGACACTACGAGTATGGCCTGCTTTGTAGGTATTACAATTGTTGTAAAGTGCTACAAATGATTTGATCTTGATTATTCATGTATCAACATGTAAGCGGGGATATTCTATACAAAGGAGTTTGTATAAGACCGAGCACGAAATGTCTAGTCTCATTATATAACGTCATTCATAATAGAGACTTACGTTTCACCAGGATAACCATAGGTAATATGACCTAAATCCTGAGTGAGTTGTGAACTCCTACCTATGAGGGCGGTCCTTTGATTTGTATGGGTGAGAGTGGCGAGATTGCCGACTCAATAAGCTTACCATTTTGGAGATTCGTCTGATTGGGGAGCTAGGAATGCATCTACACAAGATGAAATTCACTCCTTTCCTAACGTCGGGGTAAGTAGATAGATTGCTCCTTTAAGGGCTGGTTCCAGGGATTGAACAATGTGGCACCACACATTCTCCTAGCCTAAGAGGGGTTTCGTCATAGTTGGACTATGATTTATTGTTCATCAAAAGAATCAGTAGTACTTAAGGAGTTAGATGCAACTACAGGGGCAAAACGGTATTTTTAGCCCAACTGTACTTACGAGCAATTTGTGAAGGGTCATCATATTATTGATTGGTTATATACAATGGACATAAAAATATATCTGTAGTGCGAAGAGTGCAGCTGTCAATCTTTAGTGGAGTATCCGACAGTTAATGGATGATGAATATTTTAATTAAAAAGTTTGATTAATTATTCATGTACTGTTGGAGCTTCAAGCTTCGGGTCCATGAGGTCCCCTTGATAGTTCAATAGGATTAAATGAGAATCAGTTTTTTGGATTAATTTGAATTGTTCAAATTAAATGAGAGATTTAACTATATATAATATCATTAAGTTATTTTAATTATATGTGATATAATTATTATGTATTTGATACATTTGTGAGAGGAAATAAATATTTGTATATGATTCAAATATTAATTATATGAATTAGATTCATATTTGTTAAATTTAATATGAATGTGAGTTATATTAAATGTCATATATGAGAAGAAAGAAACTATAGGTTATATGTATATGATATAATATTAAAACTATAGGTTATATGTTATATTTGATATAACATATAGTTTAATTTATATATCATATGATAAATTAGTTATCATGTTTAAATATATATAAATATATACATATATAAATAAATTTATTTTATTTATTAAAATTAATTTAATTAATTAAGGGAGGGAGTTACAACTCTCTCCCCTCTTTTCTCTCCACCCACGTAAGTGGATGGTTTTTGTTTTGATTGGTTATTATTTTGGGAGACTGTCTCCTGGATTAATAAAATCATCCTAGAAGAAAAGAGAAAACAAAGAAAAATCAATGCTCTCTATGTGTGTGATCTCTCGAGAAATTTTCTTCCCTTCCTCTCCTCTCACAATCCTATCTCTCTCCTTCCAAAATAGTCAGAGTCCCATCACTCTTGGATTCTTTGCCTGAGAATACCGAGATCTCCGTCGTGGTTATGCCCGTTACTAATCAAGAGATTCTTGAATACAAGTCTACAAAGGTAAGGGTTTAAACCCTATGTTTTTTGTTTCTAAAAGCATGCTGAATTAATTTTGTTAATGCATAATTTCTTATTTTGTTTCTGTAAAATTCGATTATGTAAACAAAAAAAAAAAAAAAGGAATTGAGACGACCCGCTTCTTCTTAAAGTTTCCTTCAACGGATCCTTCATATATGAAAACCAACTTATCATATAATATATATTAAACTATATGTTATATCAAATATAACACATAACCTATATATTTAATATTATATTAAATACAATAAATCACATTTATATTAAATTCAATTATACGAATCTAATTCATATAATTAATATTTGAAGCATATTCAAATATTTATTTCCTCTCAATTGAACTTTATATTATAATGTATCGTATATATTATAGTAATTATATCATATATATATATTTATGTAAAATTAATTATATCAATGTAATTAATTCCCTCAATTAATTTGAAAAATTCAAATTAATCCAAATTTGATTCTCATGTAATCCCTGTTGAGCTACAGAGGAGACCTCATGGACCTATAGATTGAAACTCCAATAGTACTTGAATAGTTAATTAAACTCATTTGATTAAATTATTCAACATCAATTAAACATCGAGCACACTAATGACCGATAGTTGCACTCTTCGCAATATAAATATATTTTTGTGTCCATTGGATATAACTAGTCGACAGTGGAATGACCTTTCACAAATTACTCGTAAGTATAGCTATGCCAAAATTACCGTTTTGCCCCTATAGTTGCATCTAACTCCTTATGTATCACTGATCCCTCTAATAAACAGTAAGTCATAATCCAAATATGACCAAACCCGTCTCGAACTAGGAGAGAGTGTGGCATCACATTTTTTAAGCCCCGAAATCAGCCCTTAAGGGAGCAATTTTTCTACTTATTCTGACGTTGGGAAAGGAGTAAATCATGTCTTATGTAGTTTTGTTCCCAACTCCTCAATCG
The DNA here is from genome assembly GCF_009727055.1 of Benincasa hispida. Lineage (NCBI taxonomy): Eukaryota > Viridiplantae > Streptophyta > Magnoliopsida > Cucurbitales > Cucurbitaceae > Benincasa > Benincasa hispida. The sequence continues at coordinate 3,177,900 of NC_052358.1, forward strand.
GATGAATCCTCAAAATGGTAGACTTATTGAGTCAGTGATCTGACCACTCTCACCCATACAAATAAAATGACTGCCTTCATAGGCTGGAGTTCATAACCCACTTAGGATTTAGGTTATGTCACCTATCGTCATCCTGGTAAAATGTACGTCTCTATTATGAACAACGTTATATAATGAGACTAGTAATTTCGTGGTTTTATACAAACTCCTTTGCGTAGAACACTCTCGCTCACATGTCTCCACATGAATGATTAAGATCAGATCATTTGTAGCACTTTACAACAATTGTAATACCTACAAAGTAGGTCGGATTCGTAGTGTCACTAGGAAAAGGTATCTAGCCTTATCTATATGTTACAGACCATTTAGGTTATCACTTAAACATGATCCACCTGTATGTCTCTACATACATGTTTAAGCTATAGATGATAACCTTGGATGTTAGTTTATTGGTTTATGGGTTTAACGCTACTAAATGTAAAATCAAACAGCTCATATTTTATTAAATAAATAAAATGTTTGTACAATACAATTACAAACTATAGGACCTTATGAGATTTAGGGCATCAACCCCAACACTATCGAGATTTACGTGGCCTAATCTCAAATGTCAAAGATATGTATCATTACTACTTGGACAAATTCTTCGCCTTTAAGTTTGATTATTAGCAGTTTTAAAATTGCTTTTGATCAATTTGGTCTAAACACATATAAGTTGTCTTCTAGTTTAGCTGAACAAATAATCACACCAGTTTTCATAATGAACGTTTCATTTGAATTAAAAGAAAAAGAGTATGATTGTTCAATTAAACAGGAAATAGAAACAAGGTTATTCTTCATCTTGGGAACAATGTATAAGTTTTCTAAAAACATAAATCTATTTCCAAAAAACAACTTAGTAGCTCCCATTACACGAGCTGAAATGGCATCTTCCATTACAACCTTGAGCATCATTTCACCTTCTTCTAGCTGTTGAAATAAACTAATTCCCTATAAAGAAGAACATGATTAGTGGCTCTTGAATTAAGTATCCAAGCATCATGGTCATTTGCCACTAAACAAGTTTTCAAGACTAGTAGATCATATTTACCTTCATTCTCTTTCTTCTTCTCAGAAAGGTACTTGGGGAAATTTTATTTCCAGTGACCATCCACATTACAGTGGAAGCATTTGTCCTTGTCAGCCTTAGCTTTGCATTTGCCTTTGCTAGCAGCGGGAGCCTTCCCCTTTCCTCCTTTCTTTTTTCTAGATCCCTTTAAAACCATAGCTTGAAAGAGTGAATTCCATATTTTTTTATTATGTTCCCAACTTCCTGCTCGGTCTTGTCTCCAAAATGGTAGGCTTATTGGGTCGGCATCTGACCACCCTCACCCATACAAATTGAAGCGTCATTTTCTGAATGGAAATATGGATGGTATACGTTGTGCACTCAAGTTTCCCCAGCAAAATTCAAGTGTAAATTCCTCTGAGTTTCCTGGTAAGAGGGTCAAACACAGGGACTTTCGAAAATAATTGCAATGGTGATTTTTATGAAGACTTGCGGTAACCAGTTAAATAAATAAATCGTTGGGTTTGTTGTTTGTGTTGATGAAAATAAATAACGAATGCGACAGAGTTTGAAAAGACTTAGTAAATGGGAAATACGATGAATATGCGGTGAACGAGTTGAGAAAAGTTTCGGCTAATACTCCCTAAAATATGTTCATGCTTTGCGATCAGGTAACGTGCATACAATAGTAAACCACCTCTCAGCGTGAATGCTATGGCTTCTAAGGCTAGAACGCATGCGATAAATATGCGATAAGTCTCCACGGTTTACTCAAAAAACTCTCTCTATTTATGCGATGACACGTGGCATTCATACAAATATGCGATCACATAATATCATTCCCATTCCTAGGATACATGCGATGCAAGTTGACAAACAGAGCTTATCTCTAAGTCTCTATCTCTTGTTTATGCAAGCCTAATCTTGCTCTGTCAAGTCTAGATTCTAACCTAGCTCTCTCGAGACATTAGGTTCTTTCTTTAAATTCTCTCTCGAGTAACTCTAAAGGGTATTTTGCACAGCATAAAACAAGACGATCACAAGTAATGAACTTCCTAGGTCATGTTAGCTTAGTTTTCTCAACCCATTCAACTAGTTTAGCTACTCACGCGTATTAAGAGAGTGAGCAGATGTAGAAATAGAACTTCCATGAAATAGATATGAGATGAAGTACAAAATAACAATGCAAATATAGTAAAGAGCCTGGTAGTAATTTCTTACTGTTAGGCGTTTACACTGTTTCTACTCGTGCTCTAAAGATATTCTCGCTCTCGTGAGAGTCGACCCGCTCTCTGCTCTTATGCCCCAAGGTTCTCTCTCGAGCTACCCTGGGCGATATTCGGTGCCACCACTCTTCTCTTGCTCCGCCGTAAAATGGAAAAGAAAACTATGAACAAAAGCACTAGTGAACTCGTTAACTGATCAACCCCTTTTTTGAAGATTGCACTTGGTATTTATAGGGCATCAATGGTGAAAGGCGACTTCTCTTTCTTGGTTGTACAGATGGGACAGCTTTAATTCCTGATTGACGCGCCGGATGATTGTTACCGATAAAGCTGAATGTACTTTGTGACCGTTATCGGCTGTCAACTTAATTTGGATCCGACTGTCATCAGCTTTCTGTCCCATCGCTCTTAATTATTCTTTCATCCGGATGCGTCCACCATGTTGCGCTGACCAAGTTGCAGTGATTCTTCTTGGGCAAATGTTTGCGAGCACGATCAATGTAAAGTCTTGTTGTGAAGTTGCGCTCGACCAATGTATTCCTATGATCGCAATATCTGCATTGCGTTAACGCATATTCTGCACAAAAATGTAAAGATCAACTGCTCTAATACGTTGGACGCATGCGAACACAATATTATAGAATTTATGCTTAATGGATGCAATTTAACATATTTCATCAATGCAATCCAACATTGTTTAAGAACTTAGTACTATGATAACGTGCATTTCTGCCCGTTATCACAAAAAACTTGATGCGCTATTTTTATGAATGAAAATATGTATGATATGCGTTGGTAGATTGCGTTGTGCACTCAAGTTTCCCAGTGGAATTCAAGTGTAAATTACTCTGAGTTTCCTGGTAAGTCTAGGGTCGAACACAGGGACTTGTGAAAATAGTTGAGTTTGTGCTTTTTATAAAACTTGCGGTAACCAATTAAATAAATAAATCGTTGGGTTGTTGTTTGCGTTGATGGAAATAAATAACGAATGTGGTAGAGTTTGAAAAGAGTTGGTAAACGGGAAATACAATGAATATGCGATGAACGAGTTGAGAAAATTTTCGGCTAACACTCCCTAAAATGCGTTCATGCTTTGCGATCATGCAACATGCATACAATAGTAAACCACCTCTCGGCGTGAATGCTACGGCTTCTAAGGTTAGAACACATGCGATAAATATGCGATAAGTCTACAGGGTTTACACATAAACCTCTATCTCTATTTATGCAATGACAACATGACATCCACACAAATATGTGACCACATTATATCATTCTCATTCCTAGGATGCATGCGATGCAAGTTGACAAACAAAGCTTATCTCTAAGTCCCTATCTCTTGTTTATGCAAGCCTAATCTTGCTCTTTCGAGTTCAGATTCTAACCTAGCTCTCTCGAGACATTAGGTTCTTTCTTTAGATTCTTTCTCGAGTAACTCTAAAGGGTATTTTGCACAGCATAAAACAAGACAATCGCAAGCAATGAACTTCCTAGGTCATGTTAGCTTAGTTCTTCTCAACCCATTCAACTAGTTCAGCTACTCATGCATATTAGGAGAGTGAGCAGATGTAGAAAGAGAAATTCCATTGAGTAGTTATGAGATGAAGTATAAAATAACAGTGCAAGTATAGTAAAAAGCCTCGAGCAATTTCTTGCTTCCAAGCATTTACACTATTTCTACTCGTGCTCTAAAGATATTCTCTCTTTTGCGAGAGTCGGCCCGCTCTCTGCTCTTACGCCCCAAGGTTTTCTCTCGAGTTGCCCTGGGCGATCTCCGACATCACCACTCTTCTCTTGATCCGTCGTAAAATGGTGAAAGGCGGCTTCTCTCTTTGAACAGAAGCACTGATGAACTCGTAACTGATCAACCCCTTTTCTGAATATTGCACTTGGTATTTATAGGGCATCAATGGTGAAAGGCGGCTTCTCTCTCCCGGTTGTAAAGATGGGACAGCTTTAATTTCTGATTGACGCGTCGGATGATTGTTACCGATAAAGTTGAATGTACTTTGCGACCGTTATCGGCTGTCAACTTAATTTGGATCCAACTGTCATCAGCTTTCTGTCTCATCGCTCTTAATTATCTTTTCACCCAGATGCGCCCACCACGTTGCACTAACAAAGTTGCGGTAATTTCTCTTGGGCGAATGTTTGCGAGCACGATCAACGCAAAGTCTTGCAGTGAAGTTGTGCTCGACCAATGTATTCCTATGATCGCAATCTTTGCATTGCATTAACGCATATTCTGCACAAAAATGTAAAGATCAACTGCTCTAATGCGTTGGACGCATGCAAACGCAATATTATAGAATTTATGTTTAATGGACGCAATTTAACATATTTCATCAACACAATCTAACATTGTTTAAGAACTTAGTACTATGATAACATGCATTTCTACCCGTTATCACAAATCAAAGGACAATCCCTCGTGAACATGAGTTCATAATATACTCAGGTTAAGAATAAGTCGCCTAGGTCATCCTATTGAAATAGAAACTTAACAAGTCAACGGTGTTACATCTAGTAGTTACTATTTTGCTCCAGTCTTATGAAAACTCATTGCATAGAATACACTCACTTGTGTGTCACCTACACGAACACATTGGTTCATTATGTTTGTATCAAATACAAGGTTGTATCCATAGTGTTACCAGGATAAGGTACTCATCCTTATCTCTACACTATAGACCCTTTAGGCTGTATCTTGAATATTGATCCCTGTATGTCTTCACATACAGTTCAAGACTCATAAGATAGCCTTGGTTGTTAGTTTATTGGATTTAAGATTATTAAGAAAATGACAACAACGCGAACAATAACATTTATTGAATTAACATCCATAACTCTTTATTGATGACGGTCAATTAATAACATTTACTATCTACAAGCTGTAGAGCTTAAAACCCAACACTTCATAGGCAAGAGTTCACAACTCACATAGGATTCAGGTCATGTCACCTATGGTCATCCTGGTGAAATGATCCTGGTGAAATATAAGTCTCTATTATAAATGGTGTTATATAATGAGACTATCCATTTCGTAGTTTGGTCTTATACAAACCTTTTTATATCGAACACTCTCGCTCACATGTCTCTGCATGAATGATCAACATCATATCATTTGTATAACTTTACAACAATTGTGACATTTATAAAGTGTGTCGTATTTGTAGTGTCACCAGGATAAGGTACCCAGCCTTATCCATCCACTATAGACCATTTAGGTTATCATTTAAACATGATCCAACTATATGTCTCTACATACATGTTTAAGCTACGAAAGATAACCTTGGATGCTACTAAACATCAAATAAAATACCTTAGATTTTATTAAATAAATAAATTGTTTGTACTTTACAATTACAAACTACAAGACCCACGAGATTTAGGGCTTTAACCTCAACCGTTTCAAGTCTCCTTGGATTTTGTCACAACACCACTATTATCACAATAAAGGATGATGGACATTGACGTGCTAGGAACAACCTTCAAGTTTATCAGAAACTTTCTGAGTCAGACAACTTCTTTAGCGGCTTCACAAGTAGCTACATACTCTACCTCCATGGTAGAGTCAGCAATACAACCTTGCTTGATGTTACGCTATACTATAGCTCCTCCATTAAGAATGAACACTGATCCTGATGTAAAATTCCTAGAACCCTATATCAGTCTGAAAATCAGAGTTAGTATATCCTATAAGGATCAATTCTTTAGCACCATAGACAAACATATAGTTTCTTGTTCTTCTAAGATATTTGAGAATGGTCTTAACTGCCATCCAGTGAGAAAATCCTGGATTGGATTGATATCTACTGACTATTCCTAATGCATAGCAAATATTCGACCTAGTAAACAACATGGAATACATCAGGCTACCCACTGCAGATGCACAGGGAATTCGTCTCATCTACTCAACCTCTTGAAGTATCTTAGGACATTGTTCCAATAATTCCATGCCTAAAAGGTAACAAATCTTTCTTGGAATTTATGTATCGAATACCTAACAAGCATTCTGTCGATATATGATGCTTGAAACAAGGCCAATGTTTTGTTCTTACAATCCATAATAATTTGGAACTCTAAAATAAATTGTGCTTCACCCAAATATTTCATTTAGAATTTAGCAGCAAGCCATCTTTTAATATTAGTCAGTAAACCTACATCATTCCCAATGAGTAGGATATCATCAACATATAACACTATGAAAGCTATTGAACTGTTGATGATCTTCTTGTACACAAAAGGCTCATCAATATTTTGATCAAAGCCCTAAGATTTAACTGCAGCATAAAATCTTATATACTAAGATCGAGATGCCTGTTTGAATCCATAAATAAACCGATTAGGCTTGCAAACTTTTTTCTCTTAACCTTATTTAATGAATCCCTATCGTTGACTCATATAGATAGTCTCATCAAGATGAGCATTCAAAAAGGTTGTTTTAACATCCACTTGCCATATTTCATAGTCATAATATGTGACAATGGACAAGAGAATTCGAATAGATTTAAGCCTGGCAACAAGTAAAAAAGTTTATTCATAATCCACTCCTTCAACCTGGGTATAGTCTTTTGCCATTAATATAGCATTAAAGGTTTACACCTTACCTTCTACACCTCTCTTTCTCTTATAGATCCACTTGCAACTTATAAGTTTTTACCCCATTTGGATTTATCTACAAGATCCCAGACAGAATTGAAGTACATAGACTTCATTTCTAGATTTATGACTCTAATCTATTCATTTTTGTCCACATCAACCATTGCTTGCTTGTAGGTCAATGGATCCTCAACATCATCATTTGTTATGATGTGTTGAATTTTTTTTAAACCCAAATAGCGAGCAGGTTGGATTATAACCTTCCTACTACGTTGAGGCTTCCTCAAATCTTGAGATTGATGTGCTTTACTAGATGAAGCAACATTAACAACCCTTGTTGAAGTGCTTGTTTATTCAACAACTACTATTGAAGTTTTAGTAGTTTCGCTAGAAAGTTTATTCAATACAATTTTACTTATTTGTTTATGCTTTCTAATGTGGTCTTCCTCCAAGAAAGTCATTTGCGGATACAAATACTTTATTCTCTTTTGGATCATAAAAGAGATCACCACACGATTCTTTGGAATAGCCTACAAAGAGGCATAACTTTAAACATGTTTCCAATTTCTTTGGGTTGGCCACTAACACATGAGATAGATACACCAAATCTTAATATGTCATAAATACTTTTAGGACCTCTTCATAATTCAAAAGGTGTTTCATAAACACTTCTTTATGGAACTTGGTTCAAAAGATAAGTTGCAATATCCACTGCATAACCCCAGAACGAGTTAGGTAAAGAAGCATAACTCATCATCAACTAAACCATGTCTAACAAGGTTCTTTTTCTCCTCTCTTATATACCATTTTGTTGAGGCGTACCAAGTGCTAAGAGTTGAGATGTGATCCCATGTTCTATCAAATAGTTCTAGAGTCCTATATCCACTTTCCACCTCGATCTGATCAAAGTGTTTTTATATTTTTACCTAATAAATTTTCAACTTCAGCCTTGTACTCCTTGAACTTTTCAAGTGTATAAGACTTATGTTGCATTAGCTAAACATATCTACATCTAAAATAATCATATTTAAAAATGACCAAATATTCATACTCTTCTCTTGCCTTAACATTCAAAGGACCAAAAAGGTCTGAATGTACAAGTTCTAAGGGCTCTTTGGCTCTATAATCTTTTCCAGTAAAAAGTCGTTTTGTCAATTTTCTTTCTAGACAAGATTCACATGTAGGTAAATAATTTTCTTTTAACTCTATTGGAAGTCCACTCTTGACCTACCTCTCAATCCTATTGAGATTTATGTGACCCAGTCTTAGATGCTAAAGATAGGAATTTTCTTTTGGAGAAACTTTTAGTATTTTATTTTGTGTTGTTGCAATGTCGAACATTTCAACATTATGGAGTATTTTTTATGCTAACGACATTAACACATATAAGTTATTTTCTTTTATTGCTAAACAGATGTCAATACCATTTTTCAAATAACGCTTTATCATGAATGAATGATATATTATATGAGTGTTCCAATAAGCTAGATATAAAAATCAAATTCCACTTAGAATGAGGAACAAAATATACATTGTCTAACAATATAAATTTGGAAATGAACATAACTTTAAGGTTCCAACTACATGTCGAGACGACATGCTTTGTCCCAACCCGCAGAGTCATGTCTTCAACCTCCAGTGACTGCCAAGAACTAGTTTCCTGTAAAGAAGAATAAACGTGGTTAATGGCTCTTGAAGCAAGTATCCAGGCAGTATCATCATTTTCCACTAAACAAGTTTCGAAGACAAGTAAATCATATTTAACTTCTTTTTCCTTCTTCTTCTCAGTGAAATATTTTAGGCAGTTTCTTTTTTAGTGTCCATTCTGATTGCAATAAAAATAGGGTCCCTTTGCAACCTTAGCCTTTTTGCCCTTCTGGGCAGCAACAATAGGGGTAGCTTTATTCCCCTTTCTGCCTTTCTTCTTCTTCCATTTCTTTGGAGGAAGAAGGCGCAGATTTAGTCCCAGATAGAATCCCTTTGGAAATTTTTCGAGGAACTAACAACATTTGCCTCCCTATGCTATCCTTTGACTTTCATTAAGAACTCGTAAATCTGCAACTCGTTAAAAAGGGTGGTAAGGTTGCATTCTATTTTCTTCATTATAGCATTGCTACGGAACTATAGGAAACTCTTCAGAAAAGTCTCTAGCATAAAGCTTATTCGATTGGACTCATCTATGACAGCTCTGTTCATCTCTACCGTCTTAAAGTGGACCATCTTGTTAAGAACATTCTCCCTAAAATAAGATCCCTCGTTCAACCTGGTGCTGAAGATGAACTTGAGAGTGTCATGCTTGATGTGTGTGGACAGTTGTACGAACATTTCACATAATGACTCCATGATCTCGCATGCAGTGATCATGGTCTCATGTTTTTTGGCCAAGACTTTAGTTAAGCTTACCAAAATGTTGTCACACCCCTTCTCAGATTACCCTCTTCATCTGGAAAGAGATGTGATGGTAGCAGTTACTAGCCCTACTACCAGCATTTACCATCTAAGCCTTCTAACCTAAACACCAACCTGTTAAACATTATTAATGTATGCATACAACATGCCTCCATAAGGTTCTACATAAGTTTATATAATCACATGCAAACAGTCATGACACAACATCTACAGGTAAAATATTTACAGTTGGGCCCAAACATCACTAACAAAGCCCTAGTCCCTCTCAAAACATGTGTACATAGGTAGACCATCAACCTAAGTTCTTCTTGACGAGTCGAGCCTTTTAGTGGCAAGCAGCAGCAGGATCAACCTTGAAAAATCTGACCCTTACCTGGAAAAGGAAAACATAGAAAATCTATGAGCTAGTAGCCCAGTGAGTGACTATAGAGTCATATTACACCATGCATTACATCACTATAAACATGTAAATATACCGATGGGCATCTCAAGCAACTTCCTCTAAACATAAACATTGATAACTACTCTTAACCATCATTAAACATCATTATTCCCTAGTTGAGAACGAGCATACATCGCTCTAGCTCCCAAAGTCTGTTACTGGCCAAGAGACCTATACTTCGGCCTCCCTTTGCTGGTATATGGCCTAGGAGACCTATACTTCGACCTCTCATTCAGAACTACCTACGTGCACGTGGAGTTTTCTAAGTACCGTCAACACTTTTCTTTATGGATAAAATGAGCCTAATTCAACTAATATCTTATATATATTAAGGATAAAAAGTACGTAGTTTGAATTTTCTTAGATGTGTTTGGGACAAAGATTATCCTAAAACTATAATAATTACCTCTTACTACATTAAATATTATTTTGTATTCCCCAATTAGCTCCAATCAACACCATTTCAGAACTCTCATTTGCTATACTATTTACTATTGCTACATTTTTACTATTTTACATTCATCATATCTTTATTATTTACTAAAGTGTTTACTCTTTCTTTCTCAAACTAAAATAGTTTACACCACAAAGACTCATTCCATCATAGCCTTCCTCCAGAACGCATGCTTCAACATAGGAACTTAACTTTTGTAATGAATTCGCAACATACCTTGGCATGCGTTATAACATATACAAGTTGGAGAAGAAACGTTATGAAATTCATTAAACATTTGTTGCTTGAGGAAGTATAAATTCATCGTCAACATCACTGTAACTTATATGGTCTTTTATGCTTAGTATTGAAAGCATTAAGTTCATTTTAGTCACTCACAGCTTGTGGGGGCTCTTAACGGTTTATATGCCTCTCCTATCTCTTCTTGGCCAGAAAGGACATAATTCCCGGTTAGATTCCTTAGAATTATCAGCAAAATGCCTCAGATAGTTCATTTACTAATGAAACTTTTATCAACAAAATCAGCATTACTAGCGAGATGATCATCATGAGTGAGATCACTCTCATGAGCGAGATCATCCTTATGAGCGAGATCATCCTCATGAGCGAGATTTGGCACTTTCCAGCGAGATTCAGTGCAAAACCAGCGAGATTTCCATCCTTAGAGAGACCCACTTCTCGCTCTTGCTCTCTATGGTGAGCTGCCTGCTTAATCTTCCTAAGCAGCTGTTTGTTTACACACAAATTTCCTATTTTAACTTTAAAAATTCATAACTCAAAATCTAGGACTCTTTTTAAGAAACTTCCTTCTATAAACTTCTTTAGAATTGAGTAACTGTCTTACCTTAAAATATCAAATGAAAATTCCTTGTAGTTTAGCCTGAAGCTTCCAATCTTTACCCTAGGCCCTGATTAATCCAAGAATCTGCCCCTTCTGCAAATTCTTCACTTTTTGTTCTTCTCCTTCTGAGATCTTTCTCCGACAAAACAACCTCGAAAACTAGATTCTCCCAAGTTTCAAATGGCATCAATCTCACTTAATTTTCTCATGTCATTTTCCAAAACCGAGCTTCTGAATTTCCACTTCCATTTATTCTTCCTGTCGCCTCCCGTGTTCAATGGTCAAGCCGCCACCTCATCTTGCACTTAGTGTTTTCGGCCAATTTCAATTAGTGAGCTCCTTCAATTAATTTGTTTTTCCTTCCTTCCTTCATAACTCTTGTAAGTAACCATGGATCTCCACTTATCAAATAATTAATATAACATTCCTTTGGCTAAACATGCTTATATAGGAAACTTAGAGTTCGAGGTTTACAAATGTAGACTCGGGTTTTATCATTGGCCTTTATCCACCTGTTATAGACATCATGAACATTTCATGATCCATTGAGTCTAAGGGCTAGGAGACATTCCCCTATTAGAACAAATTTGAGGTCGTCGATTACAAAGATAATGTTTATCCTTTTTTTTTAACTAGTGTAGTTTTTGCCAGTTAGTTTGTCGACACTAAGAAAAGTAATAATTTTTGGGGTTGATGCCTTAAAGTCTCATGTTCTGTAGTTTGTAAACAGTATGTACGAACACTTATGTTGTTAATATATGAGATTTACTTCACATCTTGTATTTTGCTCAGTTAATTGTTTTATTTGCTTTACCACAAACCAATAAACATAAAATCTCTAGTTATTTGTATGTGACTCAAGCATGTATGTGGTGACATACAAGTGGATCATGTCTTGAGTGATAACTAAAATGGTCTGTAGTAAATGGATAAAGAGGGGAAACCTTATCCTGGTAATGTTACGGACGCGGCCCGCTTTGTGGAATGGTCACAAGTGTTGTGACTTGTCACAGATGGTCTGATCCTAATCATTCGTGTTGGAGACATGCGAGCAAGGGCATCCTATACAAAGAGTTTGTATAAGACCTGATCACGAAGTGTTAAAGTCTCGTTATATAACATCGTTCATGACAGAGACTTTACTTCACTAGGAAGACCATAGGTAACATGACCTCAATCCTGAGTGAGTTAGGAACTCCTGCCATTGAGAGCAGTCCTTTGATTTGTATGGGTGCGAGTGGCCAGGTCGCCGATTCAAACCTACCATTTTGGAGATTCGTCTTATTTGGGAGCTGGGAACTCAGCTACACAAGATGGAATTCACTCCTTCTCTGAGGTAGGGGTAAGTAGATAGATGGCTCCCTTAAGGGCTAAAATCTTGAGATTGAACGATGTGGCGCCACACACCTTCTCCTGGCCCGAGAGGTGTTCACACATAGTTGGAGTATGTTGTATTGTTCATTAAAGGAATCAGTGGTACTTAAGGAGTGAGATGTAACTACAGGGGCAAAACGGTAAATTGGTCCAAGTGTACTTACGAGCATCTGTGAAAGGTCATCGTACTCATGATTTATATCAAGTATAGGAGAAAATACTATAGTAGATATGTGATATCAAACTATAGGATATAAATATAATATGATTATATTAATTAATTAATTAATTGATTAATTATATGATAATTAACCAATTCTTCCACGTTCGGACGTGGGTAGTTGGCAGAGTTGGTTATGGTAACCAGCGGGTTAAAAATGAAAAGAGTTTTCATTTTTCGTATCGTGCATTCATAATTTTCATCTGCCCAAAAGAATTTGTGAAACAATCATGAGAGCCTATACGATAGAAGCTCTTCCATCTAAACGATCGTCTACCTCACGATTTCTCTAAACAATTATATACGTTTTTCCTAAACGATCATTCAGCTTTTCATACACGATCGTGTAACTCTTCTATACGATAAGCACTTCCGCTATATGATAACATTGTATTATCTCCCACTTGCTTATCATCTACATGAATCGTTATCCTCCGTCCTCTACCAAACTCACCAAAACCCACTCTTTGGGTTTTCACTCCGACGATACCCGGGTTTCACTAGTGGTGGTGTTGTCCCCGCTGCAGTGTTCATGTTCGTACTGATCGTGTTGTTGCAGTCAACATGCCCGCCGGGTGTTGATAGATCTGTTGGAAGGTTTCGGCTGCATTGTGTTCAAAAGGACGAAGAGAGTCTTCAACTGATATGAACCCTTTCTCTGTTATTCATTGCGTTCTGAGCATACTGATAATTAGGTTTATATGCATAAGTGTTAGTGTTGAATGTATATCTTTTGTGTTTCGGTCATTGTGAAATCGAAGCGATCTGAACATACTCATGGAACTCTCAGTATGAGATCCTTCAATAATAGCGCTAGTTATTATTAAAAATGTTGAAACAAAAAAAATTACTTACATTAGATATCTTTGCAAAAACTCATTTAATCCAATCAGATTTAGCCAAAAAAGAAAAAAAACGAAAAAAAATTAATGAACACTAACATCATTTAATTTTGCAATGATACTTCAATGAGTTAGAATAAATGCCACTTCGGGGTGTACGGTTATTCCTTCATAGAATTGAGACATTCTTAATTAAATCACTACTAAAAGTTTGATCTTTCTTGTGCACGAAATTTTTGTTTTCTTGATGGACATGACAACAAACTATCAAGAAAAATATCTTTCTTGACACAATAAATATTTATGTTTAATTTGACGTGCATACACGTCAAGGAAAATACCTTTCTTGACACAAAATTACGTAAGTTCCATCGAAATGTTGAATTCTTGATTTTTGGACTCCTTGATGGGCAAAAACCGTCAAGAAAATGTGTTTCTTGATGAGCAATATTGAGTCTTATGTCCTAAAACTCGCAATTTGTAAAAGGATAAACATATTCTATAGTCAATAAACTTATTATTGATTCTATAAATTGCATACATAAAAGTCTACATCCAATAAACTACGATCTATGGCTATTATATGAATAGTACTTGAACTTTATGTAAAGACATAGAGATGGATCAAGTTCGAGTAAACAGCCAAAACGGTCTATAGTACATGATTAAGGTTGGGTATCTTATTCTGGTAAAACTATTGGATACGGCCTACTCTGTAGCTGTTACAAGTTGTTGTAAATATACTACAAACGAAGTGATCCTTATTTGTTCATATATTGACATGAGGTGTGGGGGCGTCCTACACAATAAGTTTGCATAGGATCGAACCAAAAAATAAGTCACTCTTACTTTATAACGTTGTTTACTGTATAAGACTGACTATTTCACTTAGATGACCTAGGTAACTTGATCTTAATCCTGAGTTAACTATGAACTCTTGTTTATTCGAGATTAACCTTAGATTTTCATAGGTGAGGATTGGCTCAATAGCACCGACTCAATAAGTCATCCATTTCAGGGGTAAGACCAGGTAGATAGTTGGAGACATAGGGTGCAAGATGGAATTCATACCTACCCGATTTAGGGATAGGAGAAATGTTGTTCTCTTAAGTATTGTTCATTCAATTCGTGATGCGAGCTTAGGAGTGTATTGTATGAGGAAATTAGAAAAATAAAGTGCAAATGTGAATGATGCGTTGATGATATGTTAGTGATGCGTGAAGGAATGCGTGACACTCCTCTTTATGTGTTCAAGTTTTCCTGAATCAGATCCAAGTATAAATCCAATTCAGGTTCCTGGTAAGTCTAGGGTCAAATCAAGGATTTAAATTAAAGCTAACACAGAGCTTGCGTTGTAGCTAATGTAGAAGTATCCTAAGTAAATGCAGAATGAGTTATCTACACTAAGTTTGTTATGTGCGTGCAAGAAGGTACAAAAAGGTCAAGTAGAAAATAGGGGGTCGTGTGAAAATGGTGTTTAGTGCAAGTGGTATGTATCGATCTAAGTGAAATGTACACGTACAAGAATGCGATGCGGATGGAAATGACTTTACTTGTTTATCTCTGTAAATGCATTAGATTTCTGCTTACTTTCTATTTAGCACTTCTCAATTTCATACTCTAGTATGTATACATTAATCACAGAATGTAATAAAACACTAGTGCTTCTATCTCTAAATGTACCAAGTGTTTCTAACTTAATGCTTGCTTGCTTATCCTCTTGAATAATTCAAGCTAAAGTAGCTTTTACCAAGTGATTCAATTGGCTTAAGCATTTAGAAATGGACTTTGCATGAAGTTATAAATGCATCTAACGTAAAGCAAGAATTAATCAGTAGCGAAGTGTAGTAGATCAAATATGTGAATTCATAAAGAAATAGATTGTCTTTATAAGATCAATACTCAATCAAATGAGATGAAGAGAGTTAGAATTGGGATGAAAAGAAAAGAGTCAAGCCGCAGAGTACAATCTCGTGTCCTCTTTGGCTCAATTTAAATTCGTGTATAACCAACTTGTAGAAGAAATGGAAGAAAATTCTCCCTCGAGCTAAGCTTTCTCCACTCCTTGATCGACAGTGGAGGTGGATCTCTTCCTTCTTGTATTCTTCTTGTCACAGCAGCACAACTCTAAGTCTCTAAATTTCAGAATTATACAAAATGAGCTAATCCCTTCTTCTGGTAGATTTCTTCTATTTATAGACATGTTCTTCATCAACTTGATAATGGGACAGCATTAAATTCCACACCCTGATCAGCCGTCTGACACTCAGACACTTTTCAAATGCCGCCAGCTGCAGATGCCCATGTTTGCAAGTGGTGATTTGACACAAACAGCCTGAATCAATCAATCTTTGTTGCGTTGAAACCCCTCCGACACATGACCATGCGTTGACGTTGTCTGCGACAAAATCTTTGTTGAGACCCTGCCATATTATGCATTAGTGATGCAACTTTCTGCAATAAACATTCTTTTGTACGAGTTTGGTAGTGTTCAAATAATTCCATGTGTTTTCTCTAAGAATGATGAGATTTTATCATTAAAAACACTAATTGTTCCACTAATTGTTCCAACTTTTGAGAAACAATAACTTGTATTTTTACAAGTTATCAAGTACTAGATCCAGGTCTTGAACAAGGGGTCGTACTCTCTCACTGAGCTTAGAGGAATCTAGTTTAGTAACTAGATCACAAACCAATTGTTCATTAGAGAATCAGTAGGAACTTAAGGAACAAGACATAATCTCGAGGGTAAAACAAACGTTTGACCCAACTATTATTACGAACAACCTATGAAGGGTCAACTTACTAATTATGGTTAAATCATGTGGACATAATATATCTACAGTGAGGGGGTGTAACTATGGGCTTTAATGGAGTGACCCATTAGTTAACGAATGAGGGTTAATTCGGTGTAAAGAGTTTAGCCAATTAATCTCGGATTGTTGGAGCCCATGATCTATAGGTCCACGAGGTCCCCCTACTAGCTCGTAAATGGATTAGCTTTAGAGAGCGTGATAAGTTAATTTGAAACGTTCAAATTAGAATTAAAAGAAATAGTAGTTATATGAGATATAAGTACGCGTTTAATTTTGGAACTAAACGGAATTGGAAAACTAATTAATATTTAAATATGATTTAAATATTAAATTCATGAAGGTGGAATTTGTGTAAAATTAATTAATTAGAATTAATTAAATTATTTATTTATTTATTTTATTTAAAAAATTAATTTGTGAAATTAATTTTTATAAAATTAATAAAGTTTTAATTTTTTAAATTAAATTGATTTTGGAATCAATTTGAAATTAGAAAATTGAAAAACACAAACTTTGGAAATGTTGGATTTCTCCACTATCATTCAAGTTGCTCACAAAACATCCACTTGGTTCTAGCTTCAATTTTCCAAGCATGAGCTGCACTTCATGCTGCCTTCTTCTTTGTATGAATGTCTTGCAATAAATAAAGAAGATGGAAGTGAAAATTGGGCATGCAATAGCTGGTGACCTTGAAGAAGTGTTCTTCAAGTTGCATCAGTGATCTTCTTCTCCAAATTTTCTTCATTCAGACTTATTTTGAGTCTCACAACTTAATCTAATACTTCAAGAGAATAGTAGGGAAGATCTTGAGGTGGTTCACAAGAAGAATTAGAGAAAATTTGCAGGTAAATTTGAGTTTCAAGAGGTTCTACAAAGGTATGACATGAAACTCTCTTATTATTGTATGAGTATGCTTTATTTACAGCCAAAATTAATGAATTAGAATGCTTATTGATTCTTGTTGCTTCTGCTGCTTGCTGATATACTCCTCCAGGCAATAGCCATCAAGAAAGATAATATCTTGAGAGGCAATGTCCATCAACGAGTCTACCCACACAATCTAATTTTTAAATCGCGTTTAAATTAGAATTTGGGCACGAGAAAATGTGTCCGCCAAGAAAAGGTTTTACATTGACTCATGATGACCATCAGGAAAGGATGAAAAACGACATCGTTTTGAGCTCAAACAAAACAACGTTGTTTTGTTAAGGATTTCTTGATGGGCATTGCCTGTCAAGAAAAGGTTACTCGTTGACTACCCAAAACGATGTCGCTTTGGTCTTGAACTCAAAACGGCATCGTTTTACACTTATACTAAACGACCTTTTTTTGTGCTGAGGCCCAAAACGATATCATTTGGGGCCATTAGTTTCCTTTTCCAATTTCAATTGGAAATTCCTCCTCCGACAACTCAATCAGACACCTCAATCAGACAACTCCCTCTCAGATTAAGCCCTAGTGCGATTTCTTCCACACGATTAACCCTCGCTGCCGTGAATGTGGTTCCTTCTTCCTCAAGCCCTAACTTCTCTCCAATAACGCTGTTGGAACCCTCGCTGTCGTCGCCGTCTTCAGCCTCTACTGCCGTCGGTTGATGCCTCTCAAGCTCCATCGGTTGCTGCCGCTTAATATAGCTTCGTTGGTTGATGCCACTATTGATAGCTCCCTCATCCATGACCTGCCACTGTTTTTCTTTGGTAAGCGGTATAAAGGAGCTTCTAAATCTGAGATATTTACTAACTTTTATCTTCTTTAGTTTTGGGTTTAGGCATTAGTTTTCTGGTGAAGAAATCAACCAAATTATTTATATTTTTGTTCAGTGCTTTTAGAATCTAAATTAAGAACTTGATTAAAATTGAATAGGTCAAAATACCAAATGCCAAAGCTGAAATGGTATTTTATCTAAAAAAATATATTATTAACTATTTTCTTGGCCGTGAATAAAGATCAACATTCTCATCTTCAAAATAAATTAAATTAAAACTAATATGAATGTAACAATATTAAATTGCACCAAAATGATGAATGAGGACCTTTGATGTTCGCATGTAATTATGAATATAATATAAGAAAAGGAATTGCACACCTCAACTTCGGTCCTTTAAATATTAAATTCTTATTTATTATTTTCACTTTGTTTAGAAATGTAACATGAATGTGGCAGAATTTGTCTAGGTTTGATGTTTTGTTTTCATTAATGAATATGGTTTTAGGATAAGTAATATGAAAATAGGATATATTATAGTTGAATTTCAATGTTTTCATTTGGATGAAAACTCCAATGCTCTTTTTCTGCTCGGATTTACCAGTAGAATCATATCTCAATCTACATATTCTATGATGCAATTTTCCATTATAATTAATTTCACAAAATGATAAAAAGTTATATGATATTAACGATATGTATGTAGAAAAATGAAAATAGAAGGTTCTTTCTATCTTTTTTTTTTTAAAAAAAAAAAAACTCTTCAAATTTCAAAAAACAAAAAGAAACTTACTAAAAAATGGGGTTGAGAGGCTAGGGCCATGATTACACATAGTAGTCGCTTAAATGATTTGCTTTCTTAGAAAACGTTAATTGTACGTGCTATATGTAGTATATTTTGATCATGTAATATCTGCCATTGAAGTTTAATTATATATGCTTTTATATGTTTTGGTATGGGTTATATATTGATAACTTTTGGGGAGTGGAATGACTATACTGCAGTTAGAGTTACGATAATCACTTAGATGTATTCTTATATTAGGAAAATTGAAAAGTTAATTGTATATGTACTTGATATGTAATCTATTTCGATCTTGTAAAATTGACGGTTGAAGTTTAATTATGTAAACATTGTGATATCTTATGTGTTTTTCTAGGGTCATAAGATTGTTTTATGCTAAAATAAATATGAGAGCTCGACCTGCTACTTGGGTCCCTGTTAAGGTGAGTATTTCAATTTTGATTTAATGATAAGATACGTTCAATTAAAATATTTTTTTTTCTTATAACATGGGTTGGATATATTTGTACATATAGTATGCTCAATAGCGAGGTAGTACAGAGTGTGGGTACTATACTATGAAATTCATGTACGACATAGTAACTCATACGAGCACAATAATTATAGATATGGTATTCATTTTCTTACACTATCTTCTTTAACTATAATTTTTACAGTAAGTACAATCTTTTTAATAAATTACATTTACTTCGTTTGCAGTTGATGAGACAAACACTAAATAGTTAATTGGAATTAGATACGTAGGGTTGAATATTGTGACCCTATAGGACATTACATATGATGCATATTTGTTATAATGATGCATCAATAGTTAATTTTGTTGGGTTTAGGATATGTGATACAATCTCACTTTTGGTAGGGTTAATTAGGTCTTATATGTTTCAATTTTTAGATACTAATTGTTTGTAGAAACGTTATTTTAGTGGTTGATTAATGAAAATTATTTGGTTCAATCGTTGGTGATATAATGTTCATGGATTGATTACTGTTGTATTCTTTTGACTTGATAGTAAATTTATTAAATATGTTACTTGTTTTAATAAGATGACCATATTTTTTTTAGTTTTTTTCAATCTGATATAGTTGACGGGTAAAAAATGTCAACAAAAGTAGACAATTGACATTAAAAAACAATCAATGCAAACATATGTTGACAGACAATAAAATATTTTTCTTGAATTGCAAAAAATGTCAATAAAAAGGATTTTCTTAACGTTTTTAAAAAATAGTTGATGGACAAAAAATGTCAATATTTTCGTACTTTGATGTTCAAAAAATATCAACAAAAGAACTTTTCTTGACGGTTTTTTCATATAGTTGATGAAAAAAAAGGTAAAGTACCCTTTTCTTGATGGTCAAAAACATCAAGAAAAGGTTTTTGATGACTTTTTTGGCCGTCAACAAAACTAGTTTTCTTGATGGTCAGGCTTTCTTTGTTGGAATTTATGTCCTAAACTTGTAATCTATAAATTTGTTAACAATTTTCTATATGAATAAAATGTTATTTTATTTTAAATAAATAATCATTATTTATTTAATCGTATAACTCAAATCCAATAAACACTCATAACCTAAAAGGTCTGTAGTATATGGATAAGGTTAGGTACCTTATCCTAGTAACACTATGGATATGACCCACTTTGTAATTGTTACAAATGATTTGATTCAAATCGTTCATGTGGAGACATGCAAGTAAGGGTATCCTATACAATATACAATGAGATTGTATAAGACTGGGCCGTGGAATATATAATCTCTCATTATAAAACCGTTAAATGAAGAGATTAATATTTCAAGTGATTACCATATAACTCAATTTGAATTTTGAGTGAGTTATGAACTCTTGATCATGAGGGTCATCCTTTGATTTGTATGAGCGAGAGTAACCCTAGTTGCCAACTCAATAAGCCTACCATTTAGGAGACAATACCAACTAGAGAGTTGGGAACATATCGTCACAAAATGGAATTCACTCCTTCCCTCATTTAGGGTAAGTAGATACGTTGTTCTCTTAAGTGCTGACTTTGAGACTTAACAATGAGACCACACCCTCTCACTTATCCGAGAGGGATTTTATTTATGGTTGGACCATAAACAGATTGTTCATTAGAGGATAAGTGGTACTTAAGAAGCCAGAAGTAATTACAGGGGTAAAACGGTAATTTGACCCAACTATAGTTACGAACAACCTGTGAAGGATTGACTTACAGGAAATGATTAAAAATCAAAGGATGCATAAATATTCTACAGTTCATAAGAGTGCGACTATGGGCCTGTAGTGGAGTGCCCTATAGTTAATGAATGCTAATTAATTTAATTAAAGAGTTTAATTAATTAATTCCGTATCATTGGAGTTTATAACTGTAGGTTCATAATCAGATTAAACAAAGGTTTGAGTGTTGCACATTTAGTATTCAAATTATTGTTTTAAGGGGAATTTATTATATATGATACATTTTAAATATTCAAATTATGTGTACAGATACGTTATAATATATAGTTTATTTAAATTAGATTGAAATTTACAACTATATAATATGATATGATAATATGTGACATTCAAATATTAAATAATATGAATTGGTTCATATTAAACATATACAGAAAACTTAATGTGAATGAGATTCATATTAAAACTATAGATTATGAAAGAGATAAGTATATTTGAAAACGATTCAAATATTGAATTAATTAAAAATTTGATGTTTAATTTAAAAATAAATAAATGTTAATTTGATTATTTATTTATTTATTTTATTTTAAATAAAATAATGTTTATTTAATTTTAAGTTATAATTGCTTAAACTTCCTTGCATTACAGAGGAGTGGTTAGTGGGGTAAGGGGAATTAACTTCCCGTATTATTTTAAAACACTAACAAATTGAATAGAAATCTTTCTTCCTCTCTTAAAAAGAAAATACATAGAGGGGTTCTCTATAATTTTTGCTTTCTCCTACACCAAAAACCAAAAGCTCCCACAAGCTTCCTTGTTCCCTAGAGGATAATAGAGAAGACCGGTGGTCGTGTTTTGCTTGTCTTTATTTAAGAAAAAACCATTGAAGATTTACGTAGCGAAATGCGGGATCAGTCCAACTTTTCGTTTTTCACAGAATTTACAAGAATTACGACTTAAAAGAGAAGGATTATGCATTTAATTTAAACTTACAGCATGTTTTTCTAAAGAAAAAGTGAAGAATAAAATACCTTTGAAGAACGAATTTCTTCAAGAACTCCCTCTATTAAGATCACAATCTGGAAACCAATTAGGATACCACCAAATTGGAACTTCATGTATTCTTTTTAGGGTTTGAAAATAGGCAAGAGATGTGGGCTCTGCCTTTAGGTTTAGAAGAATGAAGAAGAAAAAGATGAGAAGATGATTTTTCTTCTCTGTAAACTTTTTTCAGAGAGAACCAACTCAAACTAAGAGATTTGTGAAAAAAGATGAATAAGAACCATTCATTCTTCCACAACCCATGTTGAAGACTGAGAGATTGGGGAGGGAGTCAACTCCCTTTAAGTAAAATTAATTTAAATAAATTAAATTAATAATAATAATAAAATATATATACACTATACGTTATATCAAATATAACATATAGCATATAGTTTTATATTACATAAAATACAACATAACATATAGTTTTTTCTCCCAATAATACATGGTATTTAATATAAATCACATTTATAATATTAAATTCATTTATATGAATCTCATCCATATAATTGATATTTGAATCATATTAAATATTTAATTCTTCTCAACTTATTTATGGTATTTAATATAAATCATATTTATATTAAATTTAATTACATGAATCTCATTCATATAATTAGTATTTGAATCATATTCAAATTCCTCTCATATTACCTTATATTATAATGTATCAAATACATTATACTAATTATATCACATATATAATTAATTTAATTAATTATATCATATATAATTAATTCACTCAATTAATTTGAACACTTAAAACTAATCTAAAATTAATTCTCAATTAAATTCTTGTTGAGCTACAGAGGGGACCTAATGGACCTGTAGATTGAAGATCCAATAGTAGTTCAATAATTAGTTAAACTTCTTAATTAAATTACCCAACATCCATTAACTGTCAGTCATTCCACTAAAGACTAACAGTTGCACTCTTCGCACTACAAATATATTTCTGTGTCCATTGGATATAACCAATCAACAGTGCAATGACCCTTAACAAATTGTTCAAAAGTACAGCTAGGCCAAAATTATCGTTTTGCCCTTGTAGTTACATCTAACTCCTTAAGTCCCATTGATTTCTCTAATGAACAATGAGTCATAGTCCAACTATGACCAAGTCCCTCTCGGGCCAGGAGAGGGTGTAGCCACTATGTTCCCGACATCAGGGAATGAGTGAATTCCGTCTTGTGTAGCTGTGTTCCCAGCTATCCAATCAGACAAATTCCTAAAAAGGAAGGCATATTAAATTGGCGATCTGGCCACTCTCACCCATACAAATCAAAGAACCGCCTTCATAAGCAGGAGTTCACAACTCACTCAGTATTCAGGTCATGTCACCTGTAGTCATCCTCATGAAATGTAAGTCTCTATTATTAACAACATTATATAAAGAGACTAATCATTTTGTGGTCCGATCTTATATAAACTCTTTGTATAGAATGCCCCCACTCACATGTCTCCACATGAATGATCAGGATCAGATCATTTGTAGCAATTTACAATACTTGTAACACCTACAAAATGGATTGTATCTGAATTGTCACTAGGATAAGGTACCCAGCCTTATCCATCTACTGCAGACCGTTTAGGTTATTATTTAAACAAGATCTACTTGTATGTCTCTACATACTTGTTTAAATTACATAAAATAACCTAGGATCTTAATTTGTTGGATTGAGTATATGCTTATAAAATAAAATTTATTTTCATAAAATAACACTTATTTTATTAACAACATTATGTTTATACAAAGTTTACAAACTATGAGATTACAAGAGATTTAGGACACATATCTCAACAATCTCCCACTTGTCCTAAAGCTTATTGGGCCTAATGTACAATACAAATAAAGTACAAAATCACAATAAGCTAGTGCATACACTATACCCCAATAACATCTCCCACTTGCCCTAGACAATAGGTCGCATATCCCGTAGACTCAGACTTTCTAGATGACCCTCAAACACTTTAGTCGTGACAGCCTTTGTAAATGGATCAATAACGTTGTGCTCCGAAGAAATCTTCATGACAATCACGTCACCTCGATACATGTGCTTGCCTCTTCGGTGACTCCTAGATTCCTTAGAATTTTCCATAGCCCCACTGTTATCACAATAAAGTGTGATGGTCAAAGACATATTTGGAATAACTTCCAAATCAGTAAGGAACTTCTTAAGCCATATAGTCTCTTTAGCAGCTTCACAAGCAACTACGTATTTGGTTTTCATAGTGGAGTCTACAATGCATCCTTGCTTGATGCGTCGCTATACTATAGCTCTTCCATTCAGAGTAAACACTGACCCTGATGTGAATTTCCAAGAATCTCAATCAGTCTGAAAGTCAAAGTCTGTGTATCCTATAAGGATCAAATCCTTATCTCCATAAACGAGCATATAATTCCTCTTTCTCCAAAGATACTTGAGGATCGTTTTGACCGTCGTCCAGTGATCTAATCTTGGATTGGACTGATATCGATTGACAATCCCTACTGCATAGCAAATGCCAAGTCTAGTACATGACATTGCATACATAAGGCCGCCAACAATCGATGCATAGGAATTCGTCTTATTCTCTTTACCTCTTAAGGAATCTTAGGATACTATTCCTTAGACAATAAAATTCTATGCCTGAAAGGTTATGAATCCTTCTTAGAATTGTGCATTGAATATCTGACAAGTATCTTGTCAATATACGATGCCTGAGACAAGGTCAACCTTTTGTTCTTACGATCCCTGATAAACTGGATTCCTAGAACAAACTACGCCTCTGCCAAATCTTGGAATTGGGTGGCTAGCCATTTATTTACATAAGTCAAAAAACCTACATCATTCCCAATGAGTAGGATACCATCCACATACAATATGAGAAAAAGTACTGAGTTGTTGATGATTTTCTTGTAAACACAAGGCTCATCAACATTCTGATCAAAGCCATAAGATTTGATCGCTATATCAAATCTTATATTCCAAGATCGAGATGCTTGTTTCAGTCTATAAATAGACCGATTAAGCTTGCAAACCTTTTACTCTTGATCTTGTTCAATGAATCCTTCTAGTTGATTCATGTAGATGGTCTCTTCAAGATTACCATTCAAAAAGGCAGTCTTGATGTCCATTTTCTATATTTCATAGTCATAATATATGGCTATGGACAAGAGAATCCTGATAGACTTTAACATGATAATAGGTGAGAAAGTTTCTTCATAGTCCATTCCCTCAACCTAGGTATAACCCTTTGCCACAAGTCTAGCTTTAAAGGTTTGTACATTTCCATCTATATCTCTTTTCCTCTTGTAGATCGTTTTACAACCTATAGGTTTTACCCATCAAGTTGATCTACAAGCTCCCAGACAGAATTGAAGTATATGGACTTCATTTATTAATTCATGGCTTTAATCCATTCATCCTTGTCAATATCTTCCATTGCTTGTTTATAAAACAATGTATCCTCAACTCCATCATCAGTTATGATGTTTTGAGCTTTTGTTATACCCATGTAGCGTATAGATGGGTTCATAACCCTCCCACTACGTCGAGGAAATCTCAACTCTTGAGATGGATGACTAGATGAACCGAGATCAGCAACTCTTGTTGATGTATCAGCCCCTTCAACAACTCTCGTTGAAGTCTCAGTAGATTCTTTAGAAATTTCACTTCCCTCATGTGGTCTTCTTCCAAGAAGGTAGCGTTTGTCGATACAAACACTTTATTCCCACTTGATCATAGAAGTATCCACCTTTCGTTTCCTTGGGGTAGCCTACAAATAGACACGCTTTTGAACGAGGTTCCAACTTTTTGGGGTTTATCATTAACACATGGGCAGGACATCCCCAAATTCTGAAATGGCATAAAATACCTTTACGACCTCTCCATAACTCAAAAGATGTTTCAAAAATACTCTTTGAGGGAACGTTGTTCAAAATATAAACTGTAGTCTCTACTGCATATCCCCAAAACGAGTCAGAAAGATGAGCATAACTCATCACAGATCGAACCATGTCTAACAAGATTCTGTTTCTCCTTTCTGATATACCATTTTGTCAAAGTGTACCAGGGGCTGATAGTTGGGACGTAATTCCATGTTCTATCATATAATTTTGGAATCTTAAGTCCATATAATCTCCACTATGATTAGATCGTAGCATTTTTATCTTTTTACCTAAAAAGTTTTCAACTTCAGTCTTGTACTCCTTGAACTTTTCAAGAGCTTCATACTTATGTTACATTAGGTATAGATACTCAAATCTAGAATATCATCTATGAAAGAGATGAAATATTCATACCCTTCTCGTGCACTTACATTCATCAGACCACAGAAGTCTGAATGTATAAGCTCCAAGGTTTCTTTGGCTCTATAACATTTTTAGTAAAAGGTCGTTTAATCACTTTGCCTTCAAGGCATGACTGACATACTGGTAAAGAGTTTTCTTCTAAACTATTTAGAAGTTCACTTTTCACCAACCTCTCAATCCTATTGAGATTGATGTGACCTAACCTCGGATGCCAAAGATGGGAATTTTCTTAGAGAAATTCTTGGTCTCTTTACAATTGTTGCTGTTTTGAACATTTCAATATTGATTACGACTTTTATGACTAACGATCTTAGTACATATAAGTTATTTTCCATTGAACCAAAACCTAACTTCATTCTATTCTTCAAAATAAGATTTTATTCTTACAGAAGGATATAGAATATTTTTGTTCAATTAGAAAGGAAAATGAAATTATGTTCCTCTTGATATGAGGAACTATATATACGTTATCTAATAACATATATCGTTTCTTGTCCAAAAATAACCTAAGCCTACTTACAGCAACAGCTCAAAACGGCCTCACCAGTACTGACTCTAAAAGTGATCTCTCTAGTTTCTAACTGTTTCTAGGAATTAAATCCTTGATGGGAAGAACATATGTGGTTAGTAGCTCCTAAATCAACTATCTAGGCAGAATTATCATTCTCTGCTAAGCACGTCTCCAAAACAAATAAATCAGATTTTTTTTTGAAGTTCTTCCTTTTTTTTGGAGAGTAGTGGGATTTTGGCCAACGCATCAGGTATGTTTGCCAAAATGTGAACTCAGGCACTAGAATTAGCCTTCGTCCACACCTCATATGCATCACAAACATTTCATGGTACATCAGGGGTTGGGACTTGAGGACAATCCTCAATCATGACAATTTCAAGCTCGTTTATCACGAAAAACGTTTTAATGGATTCTTTCCACGTCGTGTAATTGAAATCAGTCAAACTAAAAAAGACAACTATCGGAAAAACGCTATTTGACATATTTGCTGAAAAAATAAATACATTTATCTACATTAGATTTTAGCACAACTCTTAAAAAAATTGAATCAGTTTTAGCAAAATCTAAATGAACCCCATTTAATATCTAATTTTACAATGACACTTCAGTGATTTAGGACAAGAGTCATCGAAGGGTAATCAGTTGTCTCTTCATTGAATTGAGACATTCTCATTCAATCATCACACCATAATAATGTTGGAAATGTCCTAGAACTTGCAGTTCGTAAATTTTGTTTTAAACATTCTATTTATCAATAAAATATTATTGAGTATTTTATTCAATAAAATTGTTGATATTGCATTCTATTACGAAAATCTAATAAACATATCCATGGTTATAATATGAATACTTTAACTTTATGTGGTGACATAAATAGGATCAAGTTAATAGTATATAGCCTAAATGATCTATAAATATATGGATGAAATTGGGTATCTCATCCTCGTAACACTATTGGATGCGGCCCATTTTGTATAAGTACTATAAATGATGTGACCCACAGATCATTCATGTAGAGACATGTAGTGTGGGCATCCTATGCAATGAGTTTGCATGAAAACTGGACCACGAAATAGTCACTTTTCTTTATAACAACCGTTTACGATTAAAACTGATTATTTCATATTAAAGTAACCTAGGTTAACTCAATCTTGGTGAAATTCTGCTGAATTCGTGGAAGAGATCTTCAAAGGTAATGTTTGTTTCAAACCCTCTTATGAATGTCATATGAATAGCACGTTTAAAACTCAAATTAAGTGTAGTTTAAGTGCTTATTGATTATGAATTCTTCCGTTGCATGTTATATTACTCCTTCAAATAACCCTTATTCCTATAACAATCAGTCATCATTTATTTGGTCAAGAAATCATTAACTTGCTTAATAATTTTTCGTAAGTGTGGCCCTCTATTTTAGACCCTAGAGTTCCACCCCAATGAGCCAACTGAAGGGAAAAACCAATTGGGAATAAAACCAAAGCGATCCTATCTATTTCTGGAGTTCGTCTTTATATTGACCTAATGCACAAACCATCTATAGGGAGACACTCCTAGGGCCCTCAAAGCCGTGCAAGAAGGTCTCACGGTACAAACCAATGAAAGAGATGATGTGACATGTTGACACACATTCCTCTCCCACTTATTATAAATACGCTCTCCATTCACCTTGATATTGACCCATACAAACAACATCTGAAGGGAGATGCTCCCAAGGCGCCTCAAGGCCAAGCATGAGTCTCATGGTGTGAATATTAAGGAAACAACATGAGTGGAAAAATTAACGTATCATATACATCTTTTCCTCCCACTGAGCATTTTAACAACCTAGGGTTTAATTAACTTGTAAAAAATACAGCTGATTATTTTTACTAATTGACCGTTTAAGTTTGCCCAAAAGTAACACTTATTTTGGAAAGTTAAAACAATTTTTTACTAATATTTGTTAAATACCTTAATAAATGTTAATCAATAATTGCATGCTTGTAACAAATCTATTTAATTCACCTTTCCAGGTAGGTTTCCAGGTAGGGGTGCGACGTTTCCATCATCTTAAATACCCCAACCTAGACAGAACCCACCTTAGACAAAAGGTCCCTTATAGATGTGTTTGCTACAAATTTAATCTTTTATTGAAATCAATTTAATCCTATTAAACTGATTAAAAAGATTAATCTAATTTCTAATCTCATTAGAAATTTGTGAACTTAGGTCTATGTGAACCATATTTTAAAACTAATTTTAAAAAATGATTTTACCTAAGTTTGCATGTAACTCTTAGTTATTGATTTTAATTTCTAATTTCATTTATTTAACTCTTATAAAGAGAATGAAACAAATTAAAACCTACATTGCATTGATCGACATACTTTATAAAATTATAACGTTTATAAGATTACCTAAAGTAATGTCATGCATCATGCAATGTTCATTTCATTACTACATATACATAATACTTATATATAACAAAGTAATGAAATTAAATAACATACATTACATGCATATATTCAAACTATATATTATAACCGATTATAATATAAATGATGCATGACTATGTTATTTATGCATGCAAGCATATAGTATAATACTTATATTAGATGATGCATTTCCATGCTATAAAATTAAATCATGCATATACATATATTATAACACTTATAATATAAATGATGCATGAAATTAAATGCATAACTTATGGTGGGTTTTAATTTTATATGACATACAATATGACATATAAATAATTAAAATTATACATTGTATGTATAATTAAATAAAAAAGTAATATTGGACCGAAATTGGCATCCTAAACATTAATTAAATTAATATAATAATTATATTAATTTAATTAATAAAAATACAATAAATAAATAATTATTATTAATTAAATAAAAAGAAAAAACTACAAAGAAACCGCTAGGAAAACTTAAACCCACGATTTGGTGGAATCCAAATGCATGCACTAACCATCCAGAGCATCGCGACGGTTTGATTTAGGGTTTAGGGTTTAGACTCATAGTATGTAGCAGCTTGTGGAGCTGCTAAGGAGGTCATATGGCTCAGGAAGTTCTTGACTGATCTGGAAGTTATTCCAAACATGTCTAGGCCTATCACTCTTCATTGTGATAATAGTGGTGCTGTGACGAACTCCAGGGAACCTAGGAGTCACAAGCGCGACAAACGTATAGAACGAAAGTATCATCTCATCTGCGAGATAGTGCACCGAGGGGACGTGATAGTCACGAAGATCGCTTCGAAGCACAATGTTGCTGACCCATTTATGAAGGCTCTCACGGCTACAGTTTTTTAGGGTCACCTTCAGAGTATGGGTCTACCGGACTGCCCGCGGCTGGACTAGGGAAGTGAGAGATTTTTTTGTACTAGGCCTTAATGCCCTAATTTATTGTTTTGTACTTATTTTTATCTTGTACACTCAGTTGCTTTAGTACAAGTGGGAGATTGTTGGGGTTGATGCCCTAAACTCTCGTAGGGTCCTATAGTTTGTAAACACCTATATGAACAAATGCTTGTGATGTAATAATATGAGATATTTTCTTCACTGTTATCTATGAAATATGAGATATTTAATTTCTATTAACCACAAACCAATATACGAAGATCCTTGGTTGTCGTTGTAACTTAAGTATGTATGTAGAGACATACAAGTGGATCATGCCTTAAGTGATAACCTAAATGGTCTGTAGTATATGGATATAGGAACGAAACCTTATCTTGGTGACACTACAAATACGACCCGCTTTGTAGATAGTTACAAGTGTTGTGACGTGCTACAGGTGGTGTAATCCTGATCATTCATGTGAAGACATGCAAGCGGGGATGTCCTATAAAAAGAAGTTTGTATAAGACTGGACCACGAAGTGTTTAGTCTCCTTATATAACGTTGTTCATGACAGAGACTTTCATTTCACTAGGATGACCATAGGTAACATGACCTTAATCTTGAGTGAGTTGAGAACTCCTTCCTTTGAGAGCAGTCCTTTAATTGGCATGGGTGCGAGTGGCCAGATTGTCGACTCAAACCTACCACTCTTAGGGATTCGTTTGATTGGGGAGCTGAGAACTCAGCTAAACAAGATGGAATGTACTCCTTCCTCGAAGAAAGGGTAAGTAGATAGATTGCTTCCTTAAGGGCTGATTCCGGGACTTGAACGATGTGGCGCCACACACCTTCTCATGGCCCGAGAGGTTTCCACTCATAGTAGGACTATGATGTATTGTTCATTAGGGGGATCAATGGTACTTGAGGAGTTAGATGTAACTACAGGGGGGAAACGGTAAATTGACCCAACTGTACTTATGAGTGATCTGTGAAGGGTTATCGTACTATTGACTGGTTATATTAGATGGACACAGAAATATATCTGTGGTGAGAAAAGTGCATCTGTGGGTCTTTAGTGGAGTGCCCGACAGTTAACAAATGGTGGATCTCGTGATGAAAGAGTTTAGTCAGCTATTCACGTATCGTTGGAGCTTCAAGCTACAAGTCCATAAGGTTCCCTTGGAAGCTCAATGGATTTAAGTTGAGAATCAGCATTTGGGTCAGTTTGAAGTGTTCAAATTGACAAGAGGGAGTTTGATTATATATGATATAATTAAACATGTTCAATTATATGTAATATAATTGATATGATATATGAGATACATTATTCGGAGGATTTTTTATATAAATATGATTTATATTGAATAAAGGAGAAAAGGACTATGGTTTAAATGTTACATATGATGTAATATTAAAACTATAAGTTATAATTATAATATGATAAGTTAGTTATTATATTTATTTATAATTAAAACAATTATATGATAATTGTAGGTGGTTTCTCCTTTAACCATGCGTGAAAGTGAGAGGTTATGTTCAGTTTTCATAACTGAAGGATAAAATGAAAAATGTTTTCCATTAAGAGCATTACCATTCGTTTAGCTGATTAGAGACTATACGGTAGCCTTCTAAGCGAGAGCCTAAACGATTGTGTAACGAGCCTTTCTCTAAACGATCGTGTAAAGTTTTACTAAACAATCGCATGCCTAGCTAGATTCTTTAAACGATCGTGTAAACGATTAAGCTTGTTTTTCTAAACGAGCGTGTACCTACTGAGTTTTACTAAACGATCAACCACACGAAGTCTATATGATAGACAATTCACTCTCCCACTTGCTTGATCGTATAGTTCGATCGTTGCTTTCCTTCAATCCTCAACCAAATCCAACAGAGCCCACACCTCCTAGATTCTCACTCCGAGAATATCGAGGTTGCCAAGTGGTGGTGTCCGAGAGGTTGTTTGTTTGTGGTGATGTTTGTTCGTGATCTAAGCGACAACAAGAGGTTGTTGTACCAATTCTTCACGAGAGCGAGAAGTATTTAGAATAAAAGTTCTTCAAAGATATGTCTCTCGTTTCTTTTGCCATTAGATTCTAAAGCATGTTGTAATTTGTTAGAAAATGCATAACTAGAATTTGGATAGCATTGGTTTTTATAGTTGAAATGCATAACTAAAATTAATTTTAGTTGAAATGTTCAAAGTTCTTCAAATGTAGAATAATTTGTGAATGCTTATAATTCTGTCACAATGAATTTGAATCAATCGTGCTTCCGCTCATAGATTCTTTTTTATAAGTGTTTCTTCAATGTCTACATCAGTATAGCATTCAGATTTAAGTTTTCCACCTCCAAAACACAAACTCAATTTGGAGGTGTCTCGCAAGTATCTAAAGATCCACTTCATTGCTTCCTAGTGAGTGATGAGGAATTCATGACCAACTAAATATTATACGATGATCAAACTTGTTAGTAGTCATATATAGAATGATATATAAATAGTTGACGGTTAAAAATTACTTTTGGTCCTCGAACTTTTATATAAGAAACAATTAGTATTTGAACGTTTGTTTGTAACAATTTAGTTCCTATACTTTTAAATTTGTTACAATTTAGTTTTTATAGTTCTATATTAATTTATAATAATTGAGTCACTAAACTTTAATAAGTATTAATTTACTTCTTATACCTTGCAATTTGTAAAAAAGTATATGGGTTGTAATGGATTTGTGTTCTTTAATTGCGCGTGAGGCTTAACAAAATTCCCTTTCAAAAAAAAAATCTTAAAAGGGTATGGCTAAATTGTTACACTATTAAAGAATTCCTTATAAAGTTGAAAACACACTTTAATTAGGAAGGTGATTACAAAAGATATCTTGAATCTATATCTAACTATTGTTGAAAGGGCATACGTATTTCAAATATACATTTAATAGTATTAAAGTGTTGATATAATTAAACTTACCATAATCTTAAATTTTTAAATTAATCAATAATTTAACACGATATCAAAAATTCCTATAACGTCATTTTCTCTTTGGATAATTTTGTAAGATAAACAATACTAAATACTAAATACTAAAACTGTTTACCTTTTTCCTTTTCTTTTCTTTTCTTTTTTTTTTTTTTTTTTTTTTTTTTTTGGTTTTTTAGAGGTAGTTGAATTGCTGATCTTTGAACATTTCAACTAAAATTAATTTTGTGCCACACTCCGATTTTTGTATTATGTTTTTGTCCCTGTGTTACATTTTTTTGTTTCATGTACTAAAAGAATTGGACAATGCTTGATTTTTCACAAGTTAATAAAATGAGTGATTCAGTTTTGCTTAAATTTTAAGGCGGGTAAATAATAATATATGTCTGTATGTTTTTTAGTGGGAGATTAATCTATATCATCAATTCTTTTATCATAGATTTGAATTAGCTTATACAAATTTATCTGTTTAATCTGTTAAGTCAATCTGAACATAGTATAACAAGTGAAATATTAATTATGTTCAGTATTTTCATGTAGGTCGTAATTGTTGAACTAAAGTATTAACATTAATATAGTTCAACTTTTTTTAAAAGTAATATAGTTAAACTATTTAAATACTCATACTTTATATTTTTTATGTTTGTTTTAAAAAAAAAGCTAAATAATAATAATGATAATAAAAATGTCCCCTTCAAAAAAAATAAAAATAAAGTGAGGGTGGGACAAATAAAGACAAATGTGGTGGCGGAACTGGAGGCAGTTTAAAGGACACGCCAGAGAAAGTAAAAAGAAAAAATAATAATAAAACAAAAAAGTTAGAATTGTTAAATTGTGGACGCAATTGGTGACGTCATTAGTCCAGTCCCAATCAAAATCAAGTCCAAACTTTGCCTCCACTCCTCTCTGACTTTTCTCTTCCCTTTAAATAGAAATACACCTCGCGGGACCCACTTTATTTTGATATCATTTTAATCATATATTTCAAGTTCTTCGAATTTAATTCTCATACTTTCAAATATTTAATTTAGTTTTTAAATTTTTCATATATATTAAATTTAATCGTTGAAATTTAATTTTCATTGAAATCGATTCATTAATAATAATAATTTTCATGATGAATATATTTATGCTATTTAAAGGAGAAATATTTGATTTTCCTAATTACCCCTTTTAATTATTGGTTATAGACCTATCTTAGATAATTTTAAATTTAAATTATTAAATAAAATTATTTGACTTATTTTTTTCACACTTCCCCTTAAATTTTAAAAAATCCCTACTTTTTTTTTTTTTTTGGCCATACACGTTAATTTTTTAAAAAAATCCTCATTTTTTCCATTAGAAAAAGAAATCACTATTTATCTTTCTATATCTCATATTTGATTTAAAATAAAATCAAAATATTCTCGATAAATAGCTAAATTCAATCTCTCATTTTCATCCGTATGTTCTCTCCTTTTTATTTTTTTTTCATTTCTAAAAAGTGTGATAAAAAAAAATATCTATCTATATACTATAAACAATCAAGTTAAAAAATATTTTTTTTATAAAAATCTATATTTAGATTTTATCTCTAATTTCATATTCTATGAATAATCATGTATGAAAATCTCATTTTATCTAAAAATGTTAAAGAAAATTTTAAAAAAATGACATCATTTTAAATCATGTAAAAGAAAAAACACTTATAAAAAAATCAATTTACTATCTAATTCTAATCTAAAATCTAATTAAAGGGGTTGTGTGTCACACCCCCTCCCTAGCCTTAGCCCTAAGACTTGGAAGGGAGCATGAGGGTACATCAGTAGTATTCCAAAATAACATTTTAATTTAACATTTCCCCCTTATCTATTAAAGACTTTAACATGTTTACCATAATTTATCTAAGTTTTATACATATAGTTCAATTTTCTATGTTCTTTTATCACATGATCCGAGTCATGCCCTAAGAATTTACCAAGTTCTGGTATTTTGATGGTTTGTAGACTCCTTCCTGAACGCTCCGCTTTGCTACTTGGGGGGAAATAGAAGAAAACATTTGGAAGAGTGTGAGTTACTAAGTCCAATGAGTGGTGCTTTTAAAATAATAATCACTTTGCAAAACATATTTTTGGGAAGTCAATCACATAATCACAATTTCAGTATAATTTATGTATGATCATGTGTGATTTCATTCAATCATTATCCTCCAATTCCATGCTATACTTGGCATGTTCACATCATGGACATATTATCAATCATAACAACTTTTTATGGAAACTTTCTTATAACCCACTTTTCCCGCCAATGTGCACACCGACAATTCTTTTCCTGCTAGTCATGCTTAGATAACTTGACTCTATTTCCCGCCGACCGAGGCCGACTAATTTTCCGCCAAGTACCCTTTTTTAAGCATGCTAACTTATGTAGTTCGGGTATAATCTCGGTTTCCATAGAAATTTTATAGACAATATCATGGTACGTAGCATAACATCATCAACATACATTTTGCACTTACATATGCATATATTCACATATCAATGTATAAAACTAAATAAACACTCACCGTAAGCAAATTTTTCTACTAAAATCACCTTGAGAATACCTTCCTGAGGATTCCCCCATATCAATGAAAAATTCCTCAATTAATATTTTTTATATCAATAAATAATGTCAAAATAGCCAAAATATCATTATTTAATCAAAGTACCAGCTTACCCTATTCCAATTTAGCCAAAATCCTAAAATTAGCCTCTTTAGAGGTTATTTGGACTATGGTAGACAGCTGAGCGTTTGGCAGTAGACAGGGTGGGCGTGCTGTGCCGCACAGGAGCTGACGCGTTGGGCGCGCGTTGCACGGTGGCCTGTTTCACTGGGCGTGATGCGTCGAGCGAGGCGCGCTGACTGTCTCTTATACACATCTAGATGTGTATAAGAGACAGGCGTTGCACGGTGGGGCTGCTGCGCTAGGCTAGCGCGTGGGATGCATCAAGTGAGGCATGCTAACAAGCAGACGCAGTGCTGCAAGGCGTGCGCGCAGGGTGTTGGATGCGTTGGCTGGCTGTGCGTCCAGGCTGACTCAATGCTTCACCATCGCAACCTTTGTTTCTTTTGAACTCCACTTAACTTGGCAACCTAATAACTCAAATGTAATACTCTAAATATGCTCTCAACACAAGATTTTGATGATGGTATGAATAAATCCCTTTCGCCCAACCCCTCTATTTATAGTCATTCCAAACTCACCCCTTGTGACAACTTAACTCCCATTTGTCTCACTTTGGAGCTACCAACACTTAGCCTACCCAGCCTAGCCTTGAGTTGTTCTCACCTCAATTTTCCAGCCAAAATTTCCTTTTTTGCTTGAAATCTCTTTCACCCACCTCCTGCTTAAGGTGATAAGACCTTCATTGCATGAAATCTCCTTTGTCCACCTCCTGTTAGAATTTTGTGTGAACCTCCTTTTGCCACCTAAATCACTTAAATACTTAAATATATTTCTCTACTTAAATTGTTTAAGACTTATGATCGTATAACTATTAGCATCTTCCCTTGTAGTTTTTCCATCAATTAGCCTTACCCTTTGTTCTGAACGCATAACAACTCACCCTTCTTTCATTAAAGTCCCATTTAGCCATCGCATGAGTCAGCCATCACCTAGGGTGGCCGCTCACCCTCAACGCATGGCTTGCTAGGTGTGCTTGCTCAGCCTACTAAGCATGGACGCACAGCGCTGACCATCGACGCATGGGCGTGCTGCCTAGACGCATTTGGTCACATAGGCGCGCTTGGCCGCGTGGGCGTGTCTCGTCACATGGGTGTGCGTTTGGCATAACGCATCGACGCATGGCTGCTCAGCAGACTCGGCAGCATTCGACGCATAGAATGGGCGTCCGGCTTGCCCGCTCGATGTATAGACATGGCGCTTGGCATACATGCTCGACGCATGGGCTGCGCGCTTGGCCTCGGCGCATGGCCTGTGCACTTGGCCTCGACGCATGACCTGTGTGCTTGGCCTCAACACATGGCCTGCGCGTCTAGCTCACTCGATGCATGCCTCCAACGCATGCCCTGCTTGTGTCTACATGCTCTTACGTTTGTTGTATGCAAGCCCTTGGCCATTTTTCAAGTCTTCTTGCTTCCATCCTCCAAGCACTCTTGCGTTCAACATATTTAAGCCTTCCATATGCGTTTGATCTTTTGGTCACCTTTTTGGATAATTTAGT
Organism: Benincasa hispida; assembly: GCF_009727055.1. NCBI lineage: Eukaryota > Viridiplantae > Streptophyta > Magnoliopsida > Cucurbitales > Cucurbitaceae > Benincasa > Benincasa hispida. The sequence goes on from NC_052358.1 coordinate 3,215,213, forward strand.
ATTAATGTTTTCCACTCTTTGCTCCAATATCCTTACTTAGGATTTTTCTTCTCTATTTAACTTCCCACTTTAGATTTAGTGTTAGGGTCTTACATTTATCACCCCCTTAAAATAATTTCGTCCTCGAAATTAAACGAAACTTAATTTACAACAGAACTTTTTATTTAATAATTTGCCTCATACAGTTTTATTACATCACGACTTTTATTCTAGTCTTCTAAAACTTTCTCTTTCCCTTTTCTCACGATCGATATATTGTCTTCCCTATCCTGAGTTATTCCATATAGTCTTCCCAACGTCATTTTTCCTATTTCCTCTTTTCTTTCTCCTATAGTTTGTCCTCCTTCAACCGTCGTTGATAACCCTCCCGGTTTGTTTAATGGTTCTATATTTTCAGTATCCATCTACTGAGGACATTCTCGTTTAAAGTGTCCCGGTCTGCCACACTTAAAACACGTGTGCAATCATTTATAAACATTATTGTTATTTAAATAACATCATTTCGAAATTAATGTTCATCCTCTCGTTTCTCCACACACACCTTTCCTGAACATGTCCTATTTCTTTACAGAAAATACATAACTTATAGGATTCCGTGTTGTTAGATTCGTATGTGGGTTGTTCCTCGAATTCGATCACGATACGTCGAGGAATATCCTTCTTTGCTGCACGCGCCCACTCTTGGTCCACTGTCAGTTCAAGCAATATATTGTTACTTCCTGTATTCAAACCTTCGGCCAGTTCTCGTTGATATNTCTTGTTTTTCTCTGAAAAACATAACAATTTTTACGGATATGGCCAACCTTGCCACACCCATAGCAGATTCCGGTCCCTTTCAGACACAAACCGCTATAAATTTTACCACATTGCGGATATCCCATGTTGATTCGGGATCCCACTAAGTTTGCATTGTTCAAGGTAATAGGATATTCAGTATTATTGTTCACACTATTCTCAGATCTTTCAGGGTTTTCCCCTAGGTTACCGTTGCGGTCTCCAGTTCGCGTTCCGGAGTCATTCCCCACCAATCTTGTCTGCTCGGATTCATTTCCTATAGTGGATATTATTAGGTTATTACTTACTAATTTCTTTATTTTCACTTCCCCTTTCTCATGTTTTCCTATGTCCACTTATTATTCCCCACTTCTTTCTCCTAACCTTTCCTTATTTTATTTTAGGTTTTTCCTAATATATTTCAATATATTTATTCCTTTTTAGGTTCTGACCTGGCCTAGTTTCTAATATTATCTGCCTTCCATACCTTAGGTAAACCTTTTCCCTGATGCCACTTTGGCTTTAACCTACCCCTTTTTCTTTTATTTTTTCTAGATTCTATTTATACTTATGCTAGACTCAACTTTTCTAAGGTTTTACGTAAACTTTTGCTCTGATACCAAGCTGCCACACCCCCTCCCTAGCCTTAGCCCCAAGACTTGGAAGGGAGCATGAGGGTACACTAATAGTATTCCAAAATAATATTTTAATTTAACATTTCCCCCCTTATCTGTTAAAGACTTTAACATGTTTACCATAATTTATCTAAGTTTCATACATATAGTTCAATTTCCTATGTTTCTTTATCACATGATCCGAGTCGTGCCCTGAGAATTTACCAAGTCCTGGTGTTTTGGTGGTTTGTAGACTCCTTCCTGAACGTTCCGCTTTGCTATCTGAGGGGGGGAAATAGAGAAAACATTTGGAAGAGTGTGAGCTACTAAGCTTAGTGAGTGGTGTTTTTAAAATAATAATCACTTTACAAAACATATTTTTGAGAAGTCAATCACGTAATCACAATTTCAGTATAATTTATGCATGATCATGTGTGATTTCATTTAATCATTATCCTCTAGTTCCATGCTATACTTGCACGTTCACATCATGGACATATTATCAATCATAACAACTTTTAATGGAAACTTTCCTATAACCCACTTTTTCCATCAATGTGCACATCAACAATTCTTTTCCCGCTAGTCATGCTTAGGTAACTTGACTATATTTTCCGCCGACCGAGACCGACTATATTTTCCCGCCAAGTACCCTTTTTTAAGCATGCTAACTTATGTAGTCCGAGTATAATATCGGTTTCCATAGAAATTTCACAGACAATATCATGGTAAGTAGCATAACATCATCAGCATGCATTTTGCACTTACATATGCATATATTTACATATCAATGTATAAAATTAAATAAACACTCATCGTAAGCAAGTTTTTGTACTGAAATCACCTTGAAGGTATACCTGACGATTCCTCCATATCAATAAAAATTCCTCAATTAATATTTGTTATATCAATAAATAATGTCAAAATAGCCAAAATATCATTATTTAATCAAAGTACCAGTTTACCCTATTCCAATTTAGCCAAAATCCTAAAATTAGCCTCTTTAGAGGTTATTTGGACTGTGGTAGGCAGCTGGGCGTTTGGCAGTAGGCAGGGTGGGCGTGTTGTGCCGCACAGGGGCTGACGCGTTAGGCACGCGTTGCACGGTGGTCTGTTGCGCTGGTCGTGATGCGTCGCACGGTGGGGCTGTTGCGCTGGGCTAGCACGTGGGATGCGTCGAGCAAGACGCGCTGACAGGCGGTTGCAGCACTACAAGGTGTGCGCGCAGGGTGCCGGATGTGTTGGTTGGCTATGCGTCCGGGCTGGCTGAATGCTTTACCAACGCAACCTTTGTTTCTTTTGAACTCCACTTAACTTGGCAGCTTAATAACTCGAACGTAATACTCTAAATATGCTCTCAACACAAGATTTTGGTGATGGTATGAATAAATCACTTTCGCCCAACCCCTCAATTTATAGCCATTCCAAACTCACCCCCTTGTGACAACTCAACTCCCATTTGTCTCACTTTGAAGCTGCCAATACTTAACCTACCCAGCCTAGCCTTGAGTTATTCTCACCTCAATTTGCCAGCCAAAATTTCCTTTTTTGCATGAAATCTCCTTCACCCACCTCCTGCTTAGGGTGATAAGACCTTCATTGCATGAAATCTCCTTTGTCCAACTACTGCTAGAAATTTTTTATGAACCTTCTTTTGCCACCTAAATCACTTAAATACTTAAACATATTTCTCTACTTAAATTGTTTAAGACTTATGATCATATAACCATTGGCATCTTCCCTTGGAGTTTTTCCATCAATTAGCCTTACCCTTTTTTCTTAACGCATAGCAACTCACCTTTCCTTCATCAAAGTCTCATTTAGCCATCGTATGAGTGGCCATCACTAACGTATAGGGTGGCCACTCACGCTCGATGCATGGTTTGCTAGGTGTGCTTGCTCAGCCTACTAAGCATGGACGCACGGCGCTGACCATTGACGCATGGGCGTGCTGCCTAGGCACTTTCTTGCTTGGCCGCATAGGCACGCTCGGCCGCATGGGCGTGTCTCGCCGCATGGGCGTGCGCTTGGAATAAGGTATCGATGCATGGCTGCTCGGCAGCGCTCGACGCATAGGATGGGCGTCCGGCTTGCCCGCTCGACATATAGGCAAGGCGCTCAGCATATATGCTTAATGCATGGGCTGAGCGCTTGGCCTCAACGCATGACCTGTGCGCTTGGCCTCAACACATGGCTTGTGTGCCTGACTCACTCGACGCATGCCTCCAACGCATGCCCTGCTTGTGTCCGCATGCCCTTGCGTTTGTTGTTTGCAAGTCCTTGGCCATTTTTCAAGTCTTCTTGCTTCCATTCTCCAAGCACTCTTGCGTTCAACATATTTAAGCCTTCCATATGCATTTGTTCTTTTGGTCACCTTTTTGGATAATTTAGTATTAATGTTTTCCATTCTTTGCTCCAATATCCTTACTTAGGATTTTTCTTCTCTATTTAACCTCCCACTTTAGTTTTAGTGTTAGGGTCTTACATTGTGAATATATATAGAGAGAGTAATTTCACACTAAATCATTAATTAAAAAATATTCTCCCTCTTTTTTTGACATTCGGGTTGAAGTGAGAAAATTGGAATGATAATAGATTTTAATAAAATTGATTATCTCAAAGTAATTCACGTTAAAAAAAAATTTATAAAGAATATAGATTTAGATTTTATCTATAATCTCATGTTTTCTAAAAAATTATGAATGAAAATCTCATTTTATCTAAAAACATTAAAGAAATTAAAGAAAATTGATATCATTTTATCTAAAGAAATCATTTTCAATAGTTTTATATAATTAGAAAATTCTTATAAATAAAAAAATCCCAAAAATATTTACACATTATAATAAAAAGTTCTAAAAGTGCTTGTATTTTAGATTTTTTTTTCTATAAAATATAAATATTTTTAAATATTTTTTTATATTTAAAAACGATAGTTTATAAATATATTTATTTTAAATGAAAATAAAATATAATCATGAATTGAAATCTACGTTTTTTTATGAATAGCTAAATTAAACCTTACATGTGACTCCTCATAATTTTCTTTTTCATTTTTTTTTTTAATTTAGTGTTTTAAAACTCGTTCTCTCTATTTTTTTTCTTTCATTTTTGTTGAAATTTTGTTTGTAACATTATGGTTTTTTTTTAAAAAAAATCCTAATAGCAACATTGTTTCGAACCCCTTTTTTTTCCCTCCTTTAAGCTTTTTCTAGAAGTAAGCATCATCTCAAGATATTTTTTTATTAAGTGTTTTTCTTCTAAGTCTAGAAGGAGATGCCACATTTGTTTCTCTTTAATTTTTATTTATCATATGTTCTCTTCTTATTTTTTGTTTAACACATGTTATCTTCTTCGATAATGATATAATATTACTATAATTTTGTATATATTAGCCCTCTTTTTATTCTATACACACATATTCACTTATTCTTCCTTACATATTGAAGAAGTGGAAAAGAAGACCTTGATTTTAGGTTCAAGAAATTTGTTAAAAGTTCAAACAATTTAGACATCGGTAAACTGACAAAGAAGAGACTAATTGACTATTTTTCTGCTTTTGTAATTTTTTTTCACTTTTTATTTTGCACATCAATAAGTTGGTTTATAATAATTTATTATTTTTTTTTTTGCATGTTTTTGTGCTTTATTTTTTCTCAATTCAAATTTGTTGTAAATGTACAACAATTTTGAAATAAATATAATAGAAACAAATTTTTATTTCTAATAAAAGTTATGAGTTTTTATTTTTTTAATTTTTTATTATAAATGTAAATATTATTTGTTTGTTTATTATTTTACTCAAATATTTGGATTAAGCGATAAAAACATCAATTAGAACACTTAAAAAAAGTTTTAAAAATATATATTAATTCAAATTTGTTTTAAGTAATATGATTTTTTTAAAATTATAAAGAAAAATAAGTATGGAGTAGAAGACTTTTATTTCAATTTATATATTTACATTTTATTTTCAATGTTTTGAAAGGGTTTCGATTAGTTTCCAAAATTTATAGTAAAAATACTAATAAATAATAATAAAATTTTGAAAAAATCAACATTGAATCAATAATAGAGATTGAATTTAAGATCTATTGAAAATTTAGAGACTACTATATTTAAAAGTATAAAGACTAAATTTAAATAAATTTCAATATATAGAGACTACAAATGATAGTTTGACTAACTTTTTTAACTTTAAAATTTGTATTAATAAGTCTTTGGTATATAAAATTAATTGATGAAAATAGATATGAAATTGATTTTTTATTTCTAATGGACTCCAAAGTTTCTACATATGTCTTGTACATTTATATATTTTAAAAAAAAGGTTAAAATTGGAAGTTTAAAAATCTATTAGGTATGGTAAAGTTTTAGGGAATTAAAGAATACAAAATAAAAAATTCAGGAATCTTTTAATTTAGACAATTTTTAAATTTTAAAAATCAAGTAAAAAAAAACATTTAAAAACTAAATTTTTAATTAAAAAAAATTATATTATACCTATCTTTTTTTTGTTGTGATATATATATGCAACAGATAGACGCTCATCGAAGTCTATCTACATCTATCAATGATAAAAATTAATACAGGTTTATCATTGATAAACGTTGATTAACAATATTTATCAGTGATAAAAATTAATAGAAGTCTATCACTGATACTATGTGATTGGTTCTTATTTCTTATTTCAGTATATCGATTTAGGTCTAATCTATTAGTTTTTTCTTTTTTTTTTTTCATAGGAATTCTGCATAAATATCGATAGAAATCTATCAATATTTTTATTGCTATTTTTGAAAATAGTTTGACATTTTTCTATCGATAAAAATTTCTCAAAGTTGTAAATTATTTTTTCCTTTAGTTTTTTTAGAAAGATATTTTTTTTCTTTAGTTAATCTAAACGGAATTTAAGCTAATTAAATTAAGCCCATTAAGCTGACTGCACCAAATATTTGGTTGGGTGTGAAATTCCCGAAGAAGCAATTGGTAGACAAAAGGAAGATGCTTATTTTATATAAAGAAATCTGTTGTTAAATGAGAGAGTATTCGTATAGACGATTTTCTTTTTCTTCCTCTCTCTTTAATCTTTATTATTTTCATTATTATATTCAATTTAAACGGTTTAATTTTCAACTCGTCATGCATTAATATTTTAGAATATTATATTATAACTAAATAATATTTTCTTTTGGAGAATAAGAAAGACACATATTATCAAGATATTCTGATTAATTTTAGTTCAATTAATATAATACATGGTTGTTATTCAAATCAATTATGTAAATTTCAATACAATATATTATAAGACACAAAATAAAGTCAGCATTTAGCATTGTGGTTGAGATCTCTTGGATACCACATTAAACAAAATTATCTTTGTTTCCTAAGCCCTAACACTACAACGCTTATATATACAGTTATAACCAAAAAAATCTGTGTGTATCATATCCCATTTTAAACAATTATTTTCTCCCTCTCTGCATGTTTTTTTTAATAATATTATTATTTATCTTCCTTTTAACTAATATATGAGAGTGCTATTAAGTAAGAGGTATGCGGTTTGAATCTTTACACTTGTATAAACAAAAAATTAATCCTTGCTAAAGTCTTAATCTTTATGATTAATATCTTTCTCTATATTATGACATGGACATTTGTTATGTGATTTTGATTTAAAGATTATAATCGACGTAAAATAAGACAAAAACATAAATGGCAGGGTCGATAAAAAAATCAAGATTTAGGCCAAAAGTAGCATTGTAAGGTCAAAACAGGCTTAGAAAATGGAGTTAGCTTAGGCCTGGACCCAAGCTAATGTGCTTGGCCTCGGTCAAGTCTAACACAATGTCTAACGAGACATGTGACCCAAGAACATCATCCTTAAATAGAACAAAATTACAACCAATTTTTTTAAATGGCTAATAGGACATGCTCTGACTCGAGGAGATAGTCATCCTGGTGTAGCTTTGAAGTTCTATGGAGGACAAGTTTAGGATGTTTTATTAAAGTATTGTAGTTTGGAAAACAATTTAGTGAATTAGGATAGTTTGAAAAGTATTTAGAAATATATTGTAGTTTGGCAGTCCGAGGAAGAGAGAGAGATTAAGTCGAGTTTTGAGAACTCGACGATGAAGCTTGTACTAAA
>NC_052358.1:3222768-3227529 GCF_009727055.1 Benincasa hispida
ACCTACATTTGTCGAGTTTTCAACACTCGACACATTGCCCAACTGATTCACCTTTTATCTTCCACCTGCCCAGCCTGCAACTCTACATGCAAAATTAATCCATGGGTCGAGTTTTGTGTTTTAAACCCCCACCATCAGCTTCCTAGATCACAATTTTCCCTCTCCCTTCCTCCGCCGCCGTGCTACTGCCTTTGTTGTTCTCTGCGGTCGTCTTTTTCTTCCAAAACTTCTCAAAATTTTGCTCTCTTCTATTTCCAAAACTTATAAAAATTACTCTCCCCTTTTTACTCTTTTGTCTATCATCTCTTCCTATTTCTTCTTCCAAAAATTGTTACTAAATCATTTTTTCCCCACATTTGTCCATCAAATTGCGAGATTTGTACATTTACTGTACAAAGTTTCAATTTTTTTTTTTAAAATGATTATAAATTTTGTTCCTATTCTCATACTATTATATTTTTTTATAGTTTTTGTTGTTGTTTAGGAAACACTACTGGAATTCTGGCTTCTCCCGACGTCATATTTCGTCAGGAAAGTGTGGAAAATTCGTCGGGAGAGGATCTCCCGATGCATAAACGGTCGTAGGGAGTTTGGTTGGAGAAATCCGTCAGGAGAGGATCTCCCGATGAACTTTTGAACGGCGTCGGGAGTTAGGGGGAACTCCCGACACTTAGTATACGGCGTCGGGAGTTCCTGAAACTCCCAATAGGCTACAATGCATCGAGAGTTCCCTCTTAACTCCCGATGCCATGTAAGCGTCAAGAGTTCCCCCTAACTCTCGATGCCACATAGGCGCCCGGAGTTCCCCTAACTCCCGATGCTGTTTTAGAGTTACTAAAATTTAATATATCGTTTGTAATTTTTTAAAATTTGATCTGAAATCCTGTGAAATATATTATACCAAATAAAGATTCACATAAACGAAAATGAAGTCCATTTTATAACAAGTAAAAAATTACAATATCCAAACGTTGTCCCAGCTCTAGAATACTTGTCCCTTATATTCAGAAATATATAAAAGAAGTAAAATGAGAACAACATCTAGAACACTTCTCGAACGCAGCATCTTCAATAATTGTCTCAGCTCATCTCCGAACAACATTCTACAAAAAAATAAAAACATTGAAATGTTATATTGATAAACAATTCAATTTCCTCTATTTTTCAATTTTTGAAAGTCCTATATGATCTTTTAGATTTGAATCTAGTAAAAATTAAATTTGCATGAGAAGTATGTAAGAAGGGCTAGCTTCTCTCAAAATAATATTAGTGCATGCATAGGATAATGGGGTAGAATAATAGTAAAGAAATATTGTTGGAAGGGGGAAAGAAACAAAAACAAAAATCATAATAAGATTTGGGTGACCTAACTTTAGTTTATTGACATGACAAGGCATGCCAACCTTTGTTTGAATGTCCAAATGCAGACCCATTTGAATTGATTATTGACTTTCTAAGCAACATGTTCAAAAAGGAAACATGTTGGCCTATTACTGATAGATTTTGTTATTTTGCAATTCTTTAAATATATTGTTGTTCACTTGATTAATACCTCTAAAAGTACCACTTATTGCAATTACCCTTTCTTCTTTTATTCTAATGGGTCCAAGTGGAGAGCTTTCAATTCAAATCCATATCCATTTATGCAAGTTTGGGCCTTAGAAATATTGAAACAACAATTATTGCAGGTCTTTCATTTCTTTTGATGATAGGATGGGCCTTAATTCTAGCCCAATCCATAGTTGAGGCTCATTGGACTAACTACCCCTTTGCTATGTAATTTGCTTAAGTCTCACTTTTAATTCCTTTGTTATCACAAGTTAAGGCTCCCTCTAATTTAATAATAAAAATAAGATCAAAAGAAAAGGAAAAGCACAATTACACAACTTAATTAAATATAACAGTTAAGAATTTCTTATGAGTTTAGGATGAATATCAGTTGAGAATTTCTTATTCGTTGCTTACATTACAAAATTCAATGATATGGCATGGTGGGATGCTTATCTAATTTGTATGAGAGTGTTGAAGCTGCTGAGGGCATCTTTGAGAGCGAGATTCATGGAATGTGATTAGGCTTTTGAAAAATCAAGGCATGGTGGGATGCTTATCAAATTTGTATGAGAGTGTTGAAGCTTTAAATGATACATATTTACAACTAAATCAAAGCAAAGACACCCTTTTGAAGCCTAAAGTTTCACTGTCTGGCTCTACAAGCCTAATATTTGAATCTTCAGCTGATCAAATAAAGTTATACATGTGCTCTTATAGATGTGACTATAAAGTTTCTAGTAATACTAAATATCTTTGTCTGAGTTGTTCGTATGTTATGAGCCAAGTCTGTGAATTTGTGAATCCACCTAATAGTGCAACTACACAGGCAAAAAGAAATGTGGGAGGAGGGTTGTGAAGGATGTGGTTACTTACATGGTGATGGATGATTTGACTGTGAAACCAATGTCCACCATTTCTAGTAGTACTCCCCTGAAAAAGTTTAATATCAAAGAAGTTGGTGCTTTGGTAGAGAAAGTCATTACTTTGGATGTCAATTAGGGTGTAAAGCTACTGAGGGCATCTTTGCAAGTGAGATACATGGAGAGAGCGAGATACATGGAGAGAGCGAGATGCATGGAGAGAGCGAGATGCATGGAGAGAGCGAAATCCATGGAGAGAGCGACATGCATGGAGAGAGTGAGATACATGAAGAGAGTGAGATTCATGGAGAGAGCGAGATACATGGAGAGAGCGACATTCAGGGACTGTGATTGGGCTTTTGAAACATTAAGGCATGGTGGGATGCTTATCTAATTTATATGAGAGTGTTGAAGCTTTAAATAGCACATATTTATAACCAAATTAGAGCAAAGACACCCTTTTGAAGCCTAAAGTTTCATTGTCTGGCTCTACCTTGCTTTTTCCTAATATTTGTCTTTCCTTCAATATTTAACAATGTACCCACCAAATTGTCGCATATGTTTTTTCAATATGCATTACATCGAATTTATGTCGTAACAATAGTCTAGACCAATATGGAAGTTGGAAAAAAATATTTTTTTTAGTCCAGTTTAGAATTCGCTTTCTTTTTTTTATCTTGCTTCGATGGATGTTTGCTAAGCATAGAAAAGTTTAGCGTATTTATTTGTTGTAATATCTCTTCTTCATTCATTACGACTAGTGGAGGTCTACGTTCAACTTTTCCATCATGGTGTCTACTTCGATGCCAACTATGATTCTCCGGAAGATAACTTCGATGTCCCATAAATGATATTTTCCCTCTTATCCCAAAGGACGAGTTATCTTCTTTGCATATTGGACATGCTTGATAACCTTTTGTACTCCACCCAGATAAGTCACCGTACGCAGGGAAGTCATTAATCGTCCATAATAAGGTACCATATAGTTGAAAAAAACTCACCTTCAACAGAATCATAAGTTCGCACACCAATTGTCCACAACTTTTTCAACTCTTCAATCAACGGTTGCAAGTAAACATCAACTTTCTTTCCAGGAGATTTTGGACCAGGTATGAGCAAAGACATGAAGAAGTTTGTTTCCTTCATGCATTTCCAAGGGGACAAATTATAAGGAACCATCACCACAGGCCACATATTATAAGAAGTGCTCATATTTCCAAACGGATTGAAGCCATCTAAAGCTAATCCCAAACGAACATTTCGAGGATCTAAAGCAAAATGAGGGAATTCACGATCGAAATGTTTCCACCCCTCTGCATCAACTGGATGTCGCAATACATCATATGTTTCAACTCGCTTATCTTTATGTCATCTCATATCAGAAGCGCCTTCTTTTGCTGCAAATAATCATTTTAATCTCGGTATCAATGGAAAATGATGCAATACCTTATGTGGTATTTTTTTACCCTTGCCATCATTAACTTTGTACCTAGACTCACCACAAACAGGGCATTGTTGCAAATTTGCAAACTCTTTCCAATACAATACACAATCATATTTGCACGCATGAATAGACTCATAACCTAGTTCTAAATCACGTAATTTTCACTTGGTTTCATAAAAGGAAGTAGGTATAGAGGTGCCAGCTGAAAACACTGCTTTTAACAATTCCAGCAACATGTCAAACGATTTGTTACTCCAGCCGTTCAGAACTTTGATATGCATCAACTTCACTAAAAAGTTTAAGGACGAAAATTGCAAACACCCAGGGTATAATTCATTACGGATTTCGGTCATTAAATCCTTGAATAAGTTCGTAGTATCTCTTTCTTGACCATTAAAGGACATTTCATTATTCTCAATCCTTCCTTCATTTGCATTTTCGTTTCCAATTGGAACTTGTAAATCGTTTATAAGATTCAACATCTCATTTTCTTCGACAGCATTACTCTCTATACTATCTACTTTAACATCTTGTATTGAATGACTTGTATGACTTCTAGATAAGTTTACTAGCTCTCCATGATATACCCATTCACAATATGAGGGAGATATTCCATATGTTAATAGATATCGTTCCACGATATCTATCTTTTCCCAAATTGAATTCATACAATTCTTGTATGGACATCTTATTCGTCCGGAATCATTTACATGAAACATTGTCATATCTAAGAACTGTGATACTCTTTCTCTATACTCCACTGATAACTTATTCCTTAGTTTAATCCATTCTTTATTCATCCTTAAAAATAAATATTTTCTGACCAACTTGTAATCCAAAACAATAACCTGAATTAGAGGACAAAGTACAAAGTATTATTAAGCATTGAGTTTCATAATTTTCATT
>NC_052358.1:3227554-3257703 GCF_009727055.1 Benincasa hispida
AAGAGAGATAGTTCCAAACTCCTACGCTAAATAAAAGCTTAGCCTCTTTTAAACTTTCCTTATGGACCTTTGGGACTTTTTTTTTTTTTAAATATATTTTGGGAATAGAAGAAATTGAACTACACAACTTCTTTTAACTTGCTGAATTAATTGACTTGGTTACTACGAACTTTCTAATAGTGTCTGGCAAATTCCTAAAAACCCCTCTCATCTATTTATATATAAAAAGTATCCAAAGTTTTTTTTTTATTATTATTATTATTATTATTATTTTAAACTGGAAACCTCGAACAAGTAATCAAACAAGTTTCTAGAGAACGCTATTTGTCCTCAAGACAAGGAACCATTCTCCAAACCCTCGACTATAGTATTTGACTAATCTCTACTCGACCCAAAGGGGAAAAAAAATCGTCCTGCACTTTAACTTTAGAATTTTTAATACAACTCTAAAGTTATAGCACTGACTAAACTAAACATTTGTAGGGCTAGCTTAGGGCTGCGTCATTATTATATTAATTATTTTTTAGTCGCAAAATCATGCCATTATTTAATAGTTAAGGGTTATTGCAAAATGTTTAACACTTTTTTAGAACTAATAATTAGTGTATATAGTCTATAACGAAAAGAATTCTAAAAATCCAAAATTATACTATATTTACTAATATTTTAATCTTAAATTGCTATATTGTCACTACTCCTTAAATATAAGATGGAGATTAGTGATAATTGGGATTAGAAACAAGGTTTTAAGAAAGGGAAGGGTAAGAGAGTTGAATGCATGAAGAATGGATAAGAAGAAAGTGAGAGAATGATCATATATAGGGAAGATATTTACAAAAATGGGAGCTTTTTATCGTAAGAAACTTTACCCTTCCAATTCCATCTGATAAATTGTTTTGTGATTTTTGATGATTGGCGAACCCTTCATAATCGAATGGACATAACTCCCTTTGAAAAGGATGGATCATAAACCATTGACCCAGAGGGGCATTTAATTTTTGTGAAATTGGAAACAATTTCAGACATACGTTTCTTACATTCCAACATTCTTCCTTATTAGAAACTTTTGTTTTCCTTTGGAATGACCGTCATATATGCAATCACTGTCCTAATTAATAGTTCATAAGTTATAAAAGTTTATTTTTTTGAAAAAAAAAAAAGATTTATGAAGAGGAAATTGGAGTTAACCCTCATGTTGGAGTGGAAATTATTATATGTTAGGTTTTGAAAGTTCAATGGTCTGATGGAGTAGCTATAGGTGAGAAAGAAGCTATATGTAGCTGTAGTTTTAATGTACATAGTAGTAATAGTGTAAACTAAAAGGAATAACACATAGGAAAACAGTGGTTTGCCAAGAGAGATTATGTCCTTTCGTGCAATGGTTTTTTGCGTACAACTGTAACAAAATATAAATTGTAGGTTTACTCTTTTGGATTCGAAAACACGACTCATTATTCTAGTCAAAAGAAAAAAAAAAAAATCATTCTTGTTGAGTCCAAAATTTAAGACCAAAAGAAAAAAATAAGACAACCCTAAACCATACCTAACCTTCAATGTAATGAACACCAAACAGTGAATTCGTTAGACATGAAAAAAACGTGAACATACAAAAATAAATTGAAATCTACGAACGCCAATGTGGTATTATGCTAACATATACTCCTGATCTGGTTCTGGCGGTTTTATCTTTATATTTAATACAATCTCTATGGTTTCTTGGAATAATGAGGGGCGTTAAAGTATGTCAAAACTAGGTTGAGACGTCCCGAATGCATCTACTGATCCCTCTTGCCTTTCTGTACTTTTTGTTAAAAAAAAAAAAAAACACTATGATGCTTAAGTCAGAAAGTGGAAAGAATGTGGAAGCTTTAGGATTAAAATTATGAGAGTTAAGCTATTTTTCGATGACTACAATGGATGGTTATTTATAGAAAATAAATGATCCTAACTTGACTTGTTGAGAAATTTAGATTAATGTTGTTGTTTTTAAAACTAATTAGAAAAAATTGAAGTTTGAAAACAATTTAGAGAAGTATGTCTTTTTTTCTTTTTTAATTTTTAAGTATGTCAAGTGTTCAAAAAACTCGACAATTGAAGTACTACAAGAATCTGACTTCGTCCCACGTCACAATTCCGTCGAAAAAGTGTGAAAAAACGCATCGGAGAAACCTCTTTCCCGACGAATAAAGGGTTTGTCCAGGAGTTGGTCGAGAGAAAAACCCGTTGGGAAGAGGAACTCCCTGAAAGGCATTTTAAACAGCGTCGGAGTTAGTCGGGGAACCTCCAATGGCCCTATAATGTGCGTCGGGAGTTTCCCGACTCTCGAGGTTGTTCTATGCGTCTGGAGTTCTAGAATTTCTGAACGTTTTATTTAATGCATGGGAGTTACAAGAACTCCCGACGCAGTAATATATGGTGGAGTTATTCATTAGTTGAAATTTGTCTATTGAATATTTTTTAATCTATCGTTTGTAATTTTTTAAAATTTGAAATCTGGTTTACCTGAACAAAAAACCATAATATTCACAATAAATTAAAACACGAAAAATGAAGTCCATAATTATAACAGTAAATAAAATTACAAAATATCCAAATACGAAGTCGATACTAGAATTCATAAACATTCATATCACAATTACATAAAAAAGAAAATAAAACCAAAACAAGTCTAGAACACGTCTGGATTACAACATCTTCAATTAAGTCTGTCCCAGCTCACTCCGGAACAACTTCTACATATAACAAAACATTCATGTTTTATATGGGTAAACATCCCACAACAACGTTCAAACTTCAATCGGGTGGTAATGAAAACTTTACCCACCCCCATTGACAAATATTTAACCTTCCGAACATCAAAAAACACAATAAAGACGAGTAAACAATGACCAACACACATAAACTCAAAACTTGTCCCCTAAATGTTTAACCCAATCTCACCCACCCCGAACAACACAGTTAACATTCGTAAACATTCATCAACACACAAGAACTTAGTTCAAGGACAAGAACGGGTGGAATGAACTCTACCCACCCCCACGACAACATGGAAACCTCCACCGAATATAAAAAACACACAAAACAAGTAAACAATGACCAAACACATAAAACATAAACTTTGTCCCCAAAAGACAAAAAAATATTAAATTAACAATAAATTACGTATCTAAACCTAGAGAACAAGAGCAGTTGAGTAAGATACATCATTATCAATCAATCGTAATCTAATTCAAAATTATTCATCAGCACTTGAAACTGTTTATTGGACGATAATTGTTCTTCATCATCATCGTTTATGAAGTCATGATCACTGTGTACAATAATTTTTATTTGCTTCATAAAAGGAAGGTAAGGTATAGATCGTGCCAGTTAGAAATGCTGCTTTTAACATTCTATTGTAACATTGTCAAACGATTTGTTACTCCAACCGTTGAGAACTTTGATATGCATCCAACTTCAATAAAAAGTTTCAAGAATGAAATTGCGAACAACCAGGTTAATAATCATTACATGCTTTGGTCATTAAATCCATCCGATAATTTTCTGTCTCTTTCTTGGACCATTAAAGAGAATTAATTCTCATCTTCCTTCCATTGCATTTTCGTTTTCAATTGGGTACTTGTAATCGTTTAAAGATTCACATCCTCATTTCTCGACAACATTACTCTCGTAAACATATCTACTTCAACCATTAATGTTATTGAATGACTTGTATGACTTCTAGATAAGTTTACTGGCTCTCCATGAATTACCCCAATTCTCAGCAATAATGGGGGAATATTCCATATGTTAATAGATGTCGTTCACATATTTATCTTTCCCCAATGTGAATTCATACAATTCTTGCGATGGACAATCTTATTCAGTCCGGAATATTAACATGAACTTTGGCCATATCTAAGAAACCTAGGTACTCATTCTCTATATTTCCACCGATAGCTTATTCCTTAAGTTTAATCCATTCTTTTATTCATCCTTAAAATAAATATTTTCTGACCAACTTGTAATCCAAACAATAACTGGATTAGAGAGGACAAAGTTACAAAAGTGATTTATTAAGCAGAACTTTGATTAAAATTTCCAAGTTGTGTTTAGGAGTATTTTAAAATTTAACTAATTTAATAATATGGGATTTGACTGTTTTTTTTTTTTTATTGATAGTGAGTTCCATAATTTTCATTTTTGGAAGGCAAAAAAATACATGTTTTGAGATTACTATTTTTAATCATCTTTACAATATATTTTTAATCTATTTTTTTTTAAGTTGCAACCCCACCTACTCAATGAAAAATTGTTATGTACAATTTTTTTTTAAAAAATTTAAAACTATTATCTATTATTACTATCTATAAAAAAAATTGAATGAATTGAAGACTCCACATAATCCTTGCACTTTTTATTTAGTAGTCTCCAAGCTCTTCAATTTTGATGTCTAATATAGGTGCTTTCATCTATTCATTTAGTTTATGTCTAGTAGATTTCTATTAAACTTTTTTAAAATAAATTAAATGTTTTAGGGAACTTAATTAGTAACCAAAATAGGAGGTTTAAAGCATTTTATTTATATTTTTAAGGTTTATAGGTTTATAGACAACAAACATAATAAGCATAAAAAAAGTTTCATATACTAAACTTGTTATTTAACTTCAGATAATTCCCTCTCCTTCTAAAAATAGCCACATAGCATCTATGTACTAAATTTTCTTTCTCCTTCAGAAATTCGAAATGTTAAATCAATGCATGCTTAGGCATCCAAATAACCAACATCAATAATCATTTTTTTAGATATAAAGATAGTGTTTGTAATCAACTCGCTAAACTAAAGAAAATGTCATAATGTTTTATCTCTAACGAATTATGACATTGTTCATTATAAAATTACTCATGACTTTCAGGAGAGAATTGTAAAAAAAAATATAGTGCCAAAGTTGACGAGATCTTATACAAAAAGCACATGCACCGATATTGGATGATAATATGTGCCATTAGTTAAAATTTAAAATTTGATATAAAGTTGATCATTTATTATGAATCTATGAAATTGACCAACTTTCCACATTGTCTTTTTAGTAGTGGCTTAATTAATTGTCAATATTTATCAAAGTTTGAGGTCCTAATTTTGTTAAATTGGAAAGTTGAGAAAATAGAATATGGATACCCATTTGAATGAGCATTATTTGTTACAAAAGGATGTGAAATAATTAGATTTAAATAAATATACAAGAGAAAATAAAATGAGAAGATTAACCGGCAGAAGCTGACAGGCAGTTGAAAGGCGAAAGGCTAAAACGAAAACGAAGAGATTTAGACGGCGGTGAGCGGGAGTTGATTGCAGCTGCTGACCGAACGTAGGAGCGGCGGACAAACAGAAATAACGAGGGAAAAATGGAGAGTGAGGGAAAGACGTGGGGCGATAGCAAGGGGCTGCGGCTGCGCGCTGTTAAAAGAGGGAAAATGGAGAAGGGAGGGAGAAAGGTGGGGGAAGGGCGGCGAGATGGACAGAGGCAGGCGGCAACGAGGAAGGAAGGGAAAAATGGAAGAGGGGGGAGAAGAGAGGCCGCGGTTAGGGTTTCAGGAAGCAAATGGGAAAAGGAGAAGAAAGGATCTGGTTTAACAAACAGATCCCAATTCCAATGCGCCGCCACGAAGCCGTCGAGAGAGCCGTCGGAGTTCCGACGGCTAATGCTTCTCTCCCGACGCCTATTTATTAATCATCGAAGTTCCCACGGATAACTTCCGATGGGCCCTTTAGGGATGTCGAGCCGAGAGATTAGTCTCTCTCGACCGATCAAACTCCCGATGCTTGATTTTAGGTGTCGAAGAATGAACTCATATTTCTTGTAGTGAAGCTCGAGTGTTGGAGAACTGACAACTAAGCAAGTGAGTGTTTGAACACTCCGACAAACGCATACTATAATGGCATACTTATATTTGCTTGTCTTAATTTGTTGTTTCTATTCTTTGGAATAACGGTCGAGTAGTTCCATGTTTTCTTTCGTAATTTAAAAATCAAATAAAATATAAATTAAATGTTCAATATTAAATACAACATATTATCTTATTCAATTTAAAAAATAATTAAAAAAATCAATGTGTCCCCCACAAGGCAGGCACGTCGCGATTTCGAGTTTGGTTTGTCGTCGTCGCTTTGAACTTGAGGTTGCTTTGTCTTCTTGATTGTTGCCTTCGAAGACTTCTGCAAGCATTCATAGTAATAAATATTTTTTATACTGCCCTCCCAGCCGCGAGCCTGCCCATGCACAATGATAACGAATGGACCAGCCTCTGAATCATAATATCCTGAACAAAGCTGACATCATTCATCATCGAACCTACATAATCAGTTGGCTTACGTCTGATATTAATAGAAAGACAAATTCTTCCCATTATTGGGCAACCCTCATCATACTTATCACCTTCTTCTCGAACAGTCCCTCCTACGTTAGGAACTAGTGGAGGAACAAATAGGTATATCGTACAATAATGTTCTCTCTCATATAGCTCATCGTATTAAGTGCATATAAGCAAGACCTAGTTCGATCATTTGGCAACTCAATGAGTCTATTGTTGTTCGAATCTCTTTAAATTATAAAACAATTGAGACAATATTTTAAAATAAAAATTTAAATTAAAAATAATAACAATATTATTTACTGTACCAGATGACCACTGTTTCCCAGCACGCAGTATCTAAGCATCTGTAAAATAATTTGGGATCCCTCGATACTAATTTGTGAGTACATATCTATCAAATTGCCCATAGACAACCTCCATTGCTATCATATATATATATAAGTAAATATAGTAAATATGTAAATAATACTATAATATTTGAGTGAGATATCTTCACTATAGTAATATATAATATTAAATAACAAAAAAAAAAAACTTTTTGTATTAATACATCAATATGTTAAATACCATAAATAATGTATTAAATAACATCAATATGTAAATATTATTAAATCAAATAACTATTCAATTTCGATTAGGATTACTAATGACATTATTTATATAATCAATTAAATATGTTATTAACGATGATATAATTTCATTATTAGTACTTAGGTTTTCTATAATAATTTATATTACAAATGCATGGTTTTAGTTTTGTTCATATTATTAGTTGCAAAAATATATATGTACTTCAAAATCATTGTATTGTGTATTATTAATTAATCTGGTTAATTAATCAAGTTGTTTTTTATTTTCTGTTCCTACTTTTCTCAAGCTATTTTTGAAGTTATTAATTATTTAATTTTTATTATTTAAAATTTTTTAAATTTAAAAATAAAAATAAACCCATTGTCCAATAGTGAGAGACAAAAATAGAATATCACGTCGTACGGCGGCAGGGAAGACATGAACAATCACATAACTTTCAATTTTAAATTATTATAAAAAACATATCTAAATCATTCAAAAATATAACTTTATATTTCTAAAGTATTATAATATTATTTACAAGTACAACCAACATATTAAAAAATTAATAACGATTTTCATGTTCTTTCAATATAGACATACAAATCTTTTACATTTTGAGAACAATCTTTTAAAAGAGCAAATTACACTTAATTTAATTTTAATGCTCTCTTTCTTTAAAGAGCAAGAGTTAACATCCGGTCTTCATATATAAGGAATTAAAATGATATATCTAGAGAAAATATAAATATAAAGAAAAAACATAGTAATAAGATTATAATATATGTAATATATTAATATTCAACAACTTATTAAAAAAATTAAACTTGATAGATCTACTAATACCAATATAATGGAATTAAAATGGTAATATCTAGAATAATTATAAATATAAAAAGAAAACTCGTAATAAATAAAAGTAAAACTCACAATTCAATAGCAATTTTAAATTTTTTTCCCTCAAATGACAATGATTCCTCTTTTTTTTTTTGTTATTTTTTTTTCAGGCAAACAAAAACTATGAAAAATATAATATTATGAGACTAATGGATCTATAAACTTATTTTTTTATTTAGAAAAAAGTTAGAAATTATGTTGAGTTAATGTTTTACCTTTTATCGTTTTTAATTTCACTACAAGAAAACGGGAACTCCCCGACGTCGTTTTAAGGCGTCAGGAGTTAGGTCGCCGGGAGAGACGGTCCTCTCCCGACGAAGTAAAAGGACCGTCGGAAGTTTCCCCAGGAACTCCCGACGCCATAAAAGATTTGTTGGGAGTTCCTGGGAACTCCCGACGCATCCAAATCGGCGTCGAGAACTCCCGATCATTAATGCGGCGAAGAACTCTCGACGGTCTCCCGGGCGCGGAGAGGGGTCTGGTTTAAACCAGACCCTTCTTTTGTCGTGCACATCGAAAATATCCTTGCAGTTCGAAAAACCCTAACCCCCCTCAATTTTTTAGCTCGTCGACGCCCCATTTTCCTTCTTCCCTTCATACCCCCGCCACCCCCTATCGCTGCTCCTCTTCACACCTGCACCACCCTGCCCTTCCCCTTCGCGCTGCCGTCTGCCGTCCGCCACCGCCTTCCCCCTTCATTGCTTGCAAATTTTGTGTTTATTTTAAGCTTTCAGGAAGGTTCGTGCACATCCATTTCATTTATTTTCTCTTATTTTGTATCTTAATTTAAGCCATTGTTTTTAATTTCTAGCATGTTGGTAATGTTGGTAATGTTTAATTTTAGCATGTTACTAATGTTGGTAATTAATGTTGCTAATGTTTAATTTCTAGTATGTTGGTAATCTAATGTGAATTATGAATTATGGATTGTTGATGTTATTGTGGATGAGTTTTTTTTTTTCTTTAATTCTTAAGATTATGGATTACTTAATTAGAAAAAATATTGTACTTAATGCATTTAATATTTTAAAAAAGTTTAAAGAATCTACTAACATAAAAACTAATTTTGTGTCCTAAATAGAAATTAAACTTTAAATTTTGTGTCCAATAGGCTTGAAAATTTTAAGAAGATGCTTGAATAAGATGAAAGGTCTATATTAGACCAAAATGAAAAGCTTCGAGACGTACTAAATAAAACATTTGAAAGTTGTTAAGACAATTTAAGCGTCTAGGGACCTATGTGTTATTTTGGCCTTAAGATTCCCCGGGGAACTTCCGACGGTCCTTTACTTCGTCGGGAGAGACCGTCTCTCCCGGCGACCTAACTCCTGACGCCTTAAAACGACGTCGGGAGTTCCCGTTTTTCTTGTAGTGAAATTAAAAACATAAAAGGTAACATTCACTCAACATAATTTCTAACTTTTTTCTAAATAAAAAATAAGTTATAGATCCATAGTCTCATAATATTATATTTTTTCATAGTTTTTGTTGCCGAAAAAAATAACAAAAAAAAAAAGAGGAATCATTGTCATTTTGAGGGAAAAAAAATAAAATTGCTATTGAATTTGTGAGTTTACTTTTTATTTATTACGAGTTTCTTTTTTATATTTATATTATTCTAGATATACCATTTTAATTCCTTATATATTGGTATTAGTAGATCTATCAAGTTAATTTTTTTAATAGTTGTTGAATTCATTAATATTTACATATTGATAATCTTATTACTAGTTTTTTCTTTATATTTATATTTTTCTAGATATATCATTTTAATTCCTTATATATGAAGACCGGATGTAACCTTGCTCTTTTAAAGAAAGAGAGCATTAAAATTAAATTAAGTGTAATCTTGCTCTTTTAAAAGATGTTCTCAAAATGTAAAAAGATTTGTATGTCTATATTGAAAGAACATGAAAATCGTTATTAATTTTTTAATATGTTGTGTACTTTAAATAATATTATAATCTTAGGAAATATAAAGTTATATATTTTATGATTTAGATATGTTTTTTATATAATTTAAAATTGAAAGTTATGTGATGTGTCATGTCTTCTCCTCCCGTACGACAGTGATATTCATATTTTTGTCTCTCAACTATTGGACATGGGTTTATTTTTATTTTAAATTAAAAAATTTTAAATAATAAAAATTAAAATTAATAACTACAAAAATAGTTGAGAAAAGTAGGAACAGAAAAAAAAAACAAACTTGATTAATTAACAGATAATTAATAATACACAATAAATAGATTTGAAGTACATATATATTTTGCAATATAATAACAAAACTAAAACATGCATTTGGTAATATAAATATATAGAAACCAAGTACCTAATTATGAATTTATATCATCGTTAATAACATATTTAATTGATTTATAAAATATCATAATAATCCTAATGAATTTGAATAGTTATTGAATTTAATAATATTTACATATTGATGTTATTTAATACATATTTATGTATTTACATATTGATGTTATTTAATACAAAAAGTTTTTTTTTTTTTGTTATTTAATATATATATATATATGATAGATATCTCACTCAAAATTATATATATATTTACATATTTACATATTTACTATATATATATATATTGAATGCAATGGAGGTTTCTATTGGGCAATTTGATAGATATGTCACTCAAAATTATATCTACGGATACAATCATATTACAAGATGCTACGATACTCGTCTGGGAACAGCTGGTCATCTGGTACATAAATAAATATTGTCTAATTATTTTTAATTTAAATTTATTTTAAATATTGTCTAATTGTTTTATAATTTAAAGAGATCGAACAACAATAGACTCATTGATGTTGCAAATGATCCGAACTAGGTTCTTGCTATATGCACTAACAACGAGAGCTATATGAAGGAGATACATTATATGTACGATATACCTATTTGTTCCTCCACTAGTTCCTAAACGTAGGAGACTTGTTCGAGAAGAAGGTGATAAGTATGATGAGGTTGCCCATAATGTGGAAGAATTGTCTTCTATAATACAGACGTAGAGCCAAACTGATTATGTTAGTCCGATGATGATGATGTCAGCATTTGGTTCAGGATATTATGATTCAGAGGCTGGTCCATCGTTATCATTTGTGCATGGGCATGGTCGCGGCTGTGGAGAGTATAATAAATATTTATACTATGAAATGCTTGCAGAAGTACTCGAGCAACATCAAGAAGAACCAAAGCAACCTCAAGTTCAAAGTCGACGACGACAACCAACTCGAAATCGACGACGTCCGCCTTGTGGGACACATTGATTTTTTTAATTATTTTTTAAATGAATAAGATAATAGTTGTATTAATATGAACATTTTAATTTATATTTTATTATTTTTAAATTACGAAAGAAAACATGAACACTCGACCGTTATTCAAAAATAGAACAACAAATAATGACAACAAATATAAGTATGCCATAAGTATGCGTTTGTCGAGTGTTCAACACTCACTTGCTTAGTTGTCGAGTTCTCAACACTCGACTTCACTACAAGAAAAATGAGTTCTCTCGACACCTAAATCAAGCATCGGGAGTTTGATCGTCGAGAGAGACTATCTCTCTCGACACCGTAAAGGCCCATCGGGAGTTTCCGGGGAACTTCCGATGATTAAAAATAGGCGTCGGGAGGAAGCATTAGCCGTCGGAACTCCCGACGGCTCTCTCGACGCTCGTCGGGCGGCGTCATGAGATGGGATCTGGTTTAAACCAGATCCTTTCTTCTCCATTTTTTCCCATTTCTTCCCTAACCCTAACCCGCGCCTCTCTTCTCCCCCCCTCTCCATTTTTCCCTTCCTTCCTCGTTGCCGCCGCTGTCCATTCGCCGCCCTTCCCCCACTCTTCTCCCTCCCTCTCCCATTTTCCCCTCTTTTACAGCCGCAGCCGCAGCCCCTTGCTATCGCCCCACTCCTTTCCCTCACTCTCCCATTTTTCCCCTGTTTTTCTGTTGTCGCCGCTCCTCCGTTCGGTCAGCAGCTGCAATCAACTGCCCGCCACCGCCGTCATCTCCTCGTTTCGTTTAGCCTTCGCCTTCAACTGCCTGTCGCTGTCGCCGGTAATCTTCTCATTTTATTTTCTCTTGTATATTTATTTAAATCATTATTTCACATCCTTTTGTACAAATCATGCTCATTCAAATGTTTGTATCCATTTCTATTCTCAACTTTCAATTTAATCAAATTAGACCTCAACTTTGATAAATATTACAATTAATTAACCCACTACTAAAAAAAGACAATGTGAAAGATTGTGTCAATTTCACTAGATTTCAATAATATCAACTTTGATACAAATTTTAAATTTTAACTAATGCACATATTTATCATCCAATATCGGTGCATGTCGCTTTTGTTAAGATCTCGTCAATTTTGCATCATATATTTGTTTTACAATTCTCTGAAAGTCTATAGAGTAATTTTATAATGAACATGTCATAATTCGTTAGAGATAAACATTATTACATTTTTTTAAGTTTCAAGTTGATTACAACACTATCTTTATATCTAAAAAATGATATGATGTTGGTTATTTGGAGCCTAAGCATGCATGATTTAACATTTCGAATTTCCTTGAAAGGAGAAAGAAAATTAGTACATAGATGCTATGTGCTATTTTTAGAAGGAAGGAATATCTAAGTTAAATAACAAGTTTAGTATATGAACTTTTTTTATGCTTATATGTTTGTGTCTAATAAACCTATAAACCTTAAAAATATAAAATAAATCTTTAAACCTCCTATTTGGTACTTAATAAGTCCCTAACACATTTAATATTTTAAAAAAGTTTAAAGAATCTACTAGACATAAAACTAAATGAATAGATGAAAGCCCTATATTAGACACAAAATTGAAAGCTTGGAGACTACTAAATAAAAAAGTGCAAGGATTATGTGAGTCTTCATTCATCACTTTTTTTTTATAAGATAGTAAATAATAATAATAGTTTAATATTTTTTAAAAAAAATTGTTACATAACAATTTTTCATTGAGTAGGTGGGTTGCACTTAAAAAAAATAGATTAAAAATATATTGTAAAGATGATTAAAAATAGTAATCTCAAAACATGTATTTATTTTGCCTTCAAAAATGAAAATTATGGAACTCACTATCAATAAAAAAAAAAAAAAAAAGTCAAATCCCATATTATAAATTAGTTAAAATTTTAAATACTCTAAACAAACTTGGAAATTTTTAATCAAAGTTCATGCTTAATAAATACTTTGTACTTTGTCCTCTAATCCAGGTTATTGTTTTGGATTACAAGTTGGTCAGAAAATATTTATTTTTAAGGATGAATAAAGAATGGATTAAACTAAGGAATAAGCTATCGGTGAAATATAGAGAATGAGTATCCTAGTTCTTAGATATGGCAAAGTTTCATGTTAATGATTCCGGACGAATAAGATGTCCATGCAAGAATTGTATGAATTCAATTGGGGAAAAGATAAATATTGTGGAACGACATCTATTAACATATGGAATATCTCCCCCATATTGTGAATGGGTATATCATGGAGAGCCAGTAAACTTATCTAGAAGTCATACAAGTCATTCAATACATAATGTTGAAGTAGATAGTATAGAGAGTAATGTTGTCGAAGAAAATGAGATGTTGAATCTTATAAACGATTTACAAGTACCAATTGAAAACGAAAATGCAAATGAAGGAAGGATTGAGAATAAAATGTCCTTTAATGGTCAAGAAAGAGACCACGAAATTATTCGAGGATTTAATGACCGAAGCATGTAATGAATTATACCCTGGTTGTTCGCAATTTTCATCCTTGAACTTTTTATTGAAGTTGATGCATATCAAAGTTCTCAACGGTTGGAGTAACAAATCGTTTGACATGTTACTAGAATTGTTAAAAGCAGCATTTCTAACTGGCACATCTATACCTACTTCCTTTTATGAAGCCAAATAAAAATTATTGTACACAGTGATCATGACTTCATAAACGATGATGATGAAGAACAATTATCTCCCAATAACAGTTCAAGTGCTGATGAATAATTTGAATTAGATTACGATGATGAGTAATGATGTATCTACTCAATGCTCTTTTTCTCTAGGTTATACGTATTTATTGTTAATTTAATATTTTTTTGTCTTTTTGGGGACAAAGTTTGAGTTTTATGTGTGTTGGTCATTGTTTACTTGTTTTGTGTGTTTTTTATATTCGGGAGGTTCCATGTTTGTCGTGGGGGTGGGTAGAGTTTCATTACACCCGTCTTGTCCTTGAACTCAGAGTTCTTGTGTGTTTATGAATGTTTACGAAGTTTAATGTGTTGTTCGGGGTGGGTTGAGATTGGGTTAAACCATTTAGGGGACAAAGTTTGAGTTTTATGTGTGTTGGTCATTGTTTACTCGTTTTATGTGTTTTTGATGTTCGGAAGGTTACATATTTGTCATGGGGGGTGGGTAAAGTTTCATTACCACCCGTATTGAAGTTTGAACGTGTTGTGGATGTTTACCCATATAACATTTGAATGTTTTTGTTTTATTGTAGAATGTTGTTCGAAGATGAGCTGGGACAATTATTGAAGATGTTGTATTCCAGACGTGTTCTAGACGTTGTTTTGGTTTTATTTCTTTTATGTATTTGTGATATGAATGTTTATGAACTTCTAGTATCGACTTCGTTTGGATATTGTAATTTTTTATTTACTTGTTATAATATGGACTTCATTTTCGTTGTTTAATTATGTGAATATTTATTTGGTTTATTATGTTTTACAGGTTAACCAGATCAAATTTTAAAAAATTACAAACGATAGATTAAAAATATTCAATAGACAATTTTCAACTAATGAATGAACTCCCCACGCATATATTACTGCGTCGGGAGTTCTTGTAACTCCCGATGCATTAAATAAAACCGTCAGAAATTCTAGAACTCCAGACGCATAGAACAACCATCGAGAGTTCGGAAACTCCCGACGCACATATAGGGCATTGAGAGTTCCCCGACTAACTCCCGACGCCGTTTTAAAATGCTTCAGGAGTTCCTCTCCCAACGGGTTTCTCTCGACCAAACTCCTGACAACCCTTTATTCGTCGGGAGAGGTTCTCCCGATGCGTTTTTCACACTTTTCCGACGAATTGTGACGTCGGGAGAAGTCAGATTTCTTGTAGTACTTGCAATTGTCGAGTTTTGAACACTTGACATACTAAAATTAAAAAAGAAAAAAAAAGACAATACTTCTCTAAATTGTTTTCAAACTACAATATTTTTCTAATTAGTTTTAAAAACAACAACATTAATCTAAATTTCTCAACAAGTTAGATCATTTATTTCTATAAATACATCATTGTAGCTCATCGAAAAATAGCTTAACTCTCATAATTAAATCCTAAAGCTTCCACAATCTTTCACTTTCTGACTTAAGCATCATAGTGTTTTTTTTTTTTTTTTTAACAAAAGTACGAAAGGCAAGAGGGATCAGTAGATGCATTCGGACGTCTCAACTAGGTTGACATACCTTTAACGCCCTCATTATATTCCCAAGAACCCATAGAGATGTATTAATATAAAGATAAAACGCAAGAACCAGATCAGAGTATATGTAGCAAATACCACATTGGCGTGTAGATTTCAATTTATTTTGTATGTCACGTTTTTTTCATGTCTAAACGAATTCACTGTTGGTGTCATACATGAAGGTTAGGTATGGTTAGGGTTTTTTTCTTTTGTCTAAATTTTGACATCAACAAGAATGATTTTTTTTTTTTTCTTTGACTAGAATATGAGTCGTTGTTTTCGAATCCAAAGAGTAAACCTAACAATTATATTTGTTACATTGTACGCAAAAACCATGCACGAAGACATAAATCTCTCTGGCAAACCACTGTTTTCCTATGTGTTATCTCTTTTAGTACACTATTACTACTATGTACATTAAAACTACAGCTACATATAGCTTCTTCTCACCTATAGCTACTCCATCAGACCATTGAACTTCAAAAACCTAACATATAATAATTTCCACTCCAACATGAGGGTTACTCCAATTTCCCATTTCATAAATCTTTTTTTTTTTCAAAAAATAAACTTTTATAACCTATGACTATTAATTAGACAGTGATGCATATATGACGTCATTCCAACAGGAAACAAAGTTTCTAATAGAAGAAATGTTGGAATGTAAGAAACGTATGTCTGAAATTTTGTTTTTACCAATTTCACAAAAATTAAATGCCCCTCTGGGTCAATGGTTATGATCCATCTTTCAAAGGGGCAGTTATGTCCATCGATTATTGAAGGGTCAATCATCAAAAATCACAAACAATTTATCAGATGAATTGGAAGGGTAAAGATTCTTACGAATAAAAAGCTCCCATTTTGTAAATATCTTCCCTATATATGATCATTCTCATCACTTTCTTTCTTTATCCATTTCTTCATGCATGCAACTTTCTAACCCTCCCTTTCATTTACCTTGTTTTCTAATCCCAATTATCACTAATCTCCATCTTATTAATTTAAGGAGTAGTGACAAATATAGCAATTAAGATTAAAATATTAGTAAATATAGTATAATTTGGATTTTTAGAATCTTTTCGTTATAGACTATATACACTAATTATTAGTTCTAAAAGTGTTACACATTGCAATAACCCTTAACTATTAAATAATGCATGATTTTGACTAAAAAATAATTAATATAATAATTGACGCAGCCCTAGCTAGCCCTACAATGTTTAGTTTAGTCATGTGTATAACTTAGAGTTGGTATTAAAATTTAAAGTAAAGTGCAGGACGATTTTTTTCCCCTTTTGGGTCGAGTAGAGATTAGTCAAATACTATAGTCGAGGGTTTGGAGAATGTCCTTGTCTTGAGGACCAAATAGCCTTCTCTAGAAACTGTTTGATTACTTGTCGAGGTTTCCAGTTTAAAATAATAAATAATAATAATAATAATAAAAAAAAAACTTTGGATACTTTTATATATAAATAGAGAGAGGGGTTTTAGAATTGCCAGACACTATTAGAAGTTAGTAGTAACCAAGTCAATAATTCAGAAGTTAAAAGAAGTTTGTAGTTCAAATCTTCTATTCCCAAAATATATTTAAAAAAAAAAAAGTCAATAGTCCATAAGGAAAGTTCTTAAAAGAAGGCTAAGCTTTTATTAGCGTAGGAGTTTGGAACTGGTTTTTTCATATCACTTTCTGATCCATTAAGAGTTGTCCTATTTGATCTATGTATTTTAACTAAATTTTAAATTTAATCATTTTTTAAAAACTTTTTATTTATTAACATTATTTTCATTCTAAATTAGAAAGGTTTACTCTAGATTCTCCTCTCCACTTTTCTTTTGAGTTTTTCTCCAGTGGTAACGAATTCGTTTCTGGGTAAGAGATATGATGAGAATGCTATGGATGTATCAATCAAGTTGAGATATCTTGATGCACTTATTGATCTCCATCCTTCAATATCTTGTTAAAATAATATTGAAAACATATTCACATATTATATTTTATTGCATGAAAATTATTATTCTTATTTAACCAATTTCAATAAAAATTTAAGATTTATTAAGAAGACAAAAAGTTAGAATTAGACATTTGAAATTACATAATTAAGATATTTTAATACATCTAAAAAAATAGATAGATTAAAATTGACCAACCCTTGAAGAATGGGTTTTTAACCTTATTTGAACACAAAAACACAACTAAACAAATAAATAATGGCACAGGTGGAGCCCAAAGATGTTTATTAAATTTTCTATAAGAGAGTGGGAGAGGTTGAAACTTCAGCATATTATTGTAGTCTCTCAAGGAAAGGCCTGTGTTTGTAATTTCCATTTGTGAAGGGGGGAAAAAATAGAGAGAGAGAGATCCAAAAAAAACCAAGAAAGGCATAGAGATGGGAAGGGCTCCTTGTTGTGACAAAGCAAATGTGAAAAAGGGTCCATGGTCTCCTGAAGAGGATTCTAAGCTCAAACATTACATTGAAACATATGGAACTGGTGGGAATTGGATTTCCCTTCCTCAAAAAGCTGGTATGATAATACCTCCCTTCTCTTTTCACCTTCTTTTTTTTTTTTTTTTCAGAAGTCGAGATTCAAATATCTCATCTTTAACAACTCTTAACCAGTTGAGCTATAAAGTTAACATCAACAGTTAATTTGTTTGAATCAGGTCTTAGAAGATGTGGGAAGAGCTGTAGATTGAGATGGCTTAATTATCTTAGACCCAACATTAAGCATGGTGAATTTTCAGTTGAGGAAGATAGAATCATTTGTACTCTTTTTGCGACCATTGGAAGTCGGTAATTGAATTATGTTCATGTTGGCGATATCGTCAATTTCACTGCCAATAAATCAAAATATATNTATATATATCTTTTTTTTTCAAAAAAGTATTATTTGTGAAACCTAATTTTGAATGTATACATCTTACAGATGGTCAATTATTGCTGCTCAATTGCCGGGGAGGACAGATAATGATATAAAGAACTACTGGAATACAAAACTGAAGAAGAAACTTCTGGGGATGGTATCATCATCTTCTTCTTCAACTAATACTTACAATTATAGTACTCCACAGGCAGAGATTATTAAAAAGACTGAATGTTTATCACCAAAATCCCATCAAAATCCTTCCTTTGATTATCAACCACTCTCCAATAATAATATTATAAACTACTATGAACCATTATCCACTAATTCAATCCCATTATTCAACTATTGTAACCCAATTAGTAGTGGCAGCTGTTTGCTCACCAACCCATTTGACCAAAATTTTTATGAAACCCTAAAACCAAACCAAATGCAAATGCAAATGGGGTTTGAATTAGAAGTTAGTGGGTTAAATTCAATCAATTTCAATAATGGGTTTGAAGAGAAGATGATGGTGCAGCAGCAGATGAACAACAGCAATAATAATAATCAAGGGTATATTGGTAATTGTCTTGAAGGAAATGTAATGATGAAGGAGGAGGAAGAGATGATGGAGCAAAAGAAGAAGAAGAAAAGAGAAATAATGGAAGAGAAGTACTACTGATGGGGTGAAGTTTGAGATTCTGACTACTGACTGTAAGTGTAAAATCAAGAAAGATTTGATGGGGTATGGGGGGAACTGCACAAAAATGACTTTCAATATTTATTGGGTGTTGTGTGTGTGTGTGTGTTTTTTCTTTTTTTTTCTCTTTTTTGAGATAATTGGGATGAAATGAAATAGTTTGTTTAATTTGTTTCTATATTTAATTTATGATTAGAATTTAGAGTAATTTGAGGCTATTTTAAATTTCATTTTTAAAAAATAATAATAAATTATGGATTTGTTTTTGAGGAATTTATGAATTTAATGTTATTTTGTTTGCACTGTGAGAGAGCTTCAAATCCATGAGATTTGAGGTTTATGAAAACTAGGATCACACAGCAAAGATACAATCCTCAACCTACTATTTCTATTTCCGATGCTTTCTTTTTTAATATATATTTGTTTTCCATTTCCATTTCTATTTATTTTTTTTAGAAATGCTTATGTCTATGTAGTCAGACAGTAGGGGTATTAAAAAAATTCAATGGTCCCAATCAACCCGAGTCTAACTCATGTATTTTGGATTAGAATATCAACTCATTTAAGTTAGGTTGAGTTTAAATAAATAAAAATTTTATAAGTTGAGTTGATTCATAGATTCGCCTAACATATTTTAAACTAATTTGAATTAGCCCGAACTTATTATTAATTTTAAAATATGTTATATATAATACAATTATTTATATCTATATTGATTTTGGTTTTATTTAATTTCATTATTTTTCAATAATTTATTTTTTAAAATTCTTAAAAACAGTTTTCCTTTTATATAAATTATAATTGAAATTGAGCTGTTAATCATAATTCAATATAAAAAATAATTAAAGCAGATTTTTATATATTTATATTTTACTCTTTTTAAAAAAATTAAATAAATGATCCAACTAATCCAACCCTGGGTTCGGTTGAGTTCATTTTTTAATAAAAGTTATTTGGGTTGAAGAAATTTACAATTCAAACAATTGGATTGTATCTAAAGAGTCTTTCAATGGAATTTAATCCAACCCAATCCATGAACATCATTATTATAATCCTCAAATGAAAATCGACACGTGTGAATTTTTGGGGAATTAGGGTACACTTGTCCATTTTAATTATTTTATTTTTTTTCAAATGTTTTCTTCTGGCTTTATTGTATTGGATAAAATACCGATGAATGAGGTGTCTTATTTTACTTATAACAATTCTGAGTTGTGTACTGTTTGTTAAATGTGTAGGAAGAATAATGGATTCTTTGGTTTGAGACATTGTTAAATATTTTATGATAGGTGTTATATAGGGTACAGTAATTTCAAAATTTCAAATAATATTGTAACTTTTGAAAAGAATAATCTACTTTTTATATAAAAGGTAAAATTCAAGGTATGGTATATTAAAAAAAAATTCTTTTGATCTACGAATTTCTATCAAGGTAACAATGGTATTCTTGAATTTTTCTTTGTAGAGATATTTAATCACCTAAACTTTTAATTTCGTAATAATTCATCCCTTCAACTTCAATATTAATACTTTATAGTTTTTATAATTTTAAATTTTATAACGATTTAGTTCTTTTATGAAAATTATTACTAGATTTAATGAACTTTTTTTACCTGTTAAACAATAAACCTACTTGAAACCAAACTACAAAGATAATTAAGTTATTGATAATAGAATTTGATATAGTTGTTCATGGTATGGATTAAATTGTTACAAATTAAATGTAAAGGGACTACAAAACTACACGATAAAATTTAGAGATTAAATTATTACAAATTCAAAAGTATAAGATCAAATTATGACAAACTAAAATTCAAAGACTAAATTAAAAATATTTTTTCAATTTCATGAAAATTTATTAGACTACCAAAAAGTATTAAGGCCGAACCTAAACGCAATTTAGCTTTGTCTTTCAACTTTTGGTAGAAGTAATAATTTTAAATCTATATTTTTTTGTTGGTAAGTATTTAGTTTTTGTACTCTTAATTTATAACAATTTAGTCTCTAAACATTAGATCAATTAGTAACTTTCAATCTTTTAACAATTTAATCTCTAGTTATTATAAAAAATATGGTTAAAATTTAAAAATTTCTTACATAAAGACTAAATCTATTTATAAATTATAAAGATTAATTTGTTATACATAATGAAAATTCACTTAATTTATTGATTAGATATCCCATTGTTCATACTAAAGTTCAAAGACAACTAAACTAATACAAATATAAGATTATAAAGACTAAGCTATTATCCCTCGCGCATGAAGATCAACATAGAGTCTATCTTGTAATTTCATCTTGGCGTTTCCCACTCCCATCTATACATTTCATAAAGTATTACCTATTTCATTTATCTATGTTTATTGTATAATTAGGTATATTTAATCTAGGTTAATCCACAAAGTTACAATTTAATATCTAAAATTTAGTTGTATTTTTAATTTTGTAAAAATTTATCCTTTATACCCGATCAATTCGTAATTATTTAATGCTTATTGTGAAAAAAATATTATTATAATTTAATGAAATTTAAGAATATACTAATCTAATTGAGATATATGGGTATGTCTACGGATTACTCTACCTTTGTAATTTGTTTAAAGAAATAATTTAATGAAATTTATTATACATAAATCGATAAAGTGATTAGGAATCAATCTTTTTAATAAAATATAAAAGCTAAGTCGTTACATATATAATAAAAGTTTGACACTTGCCAAAGTGAGCATAGCTCGACTAATATACGAGTGTATTAGTTATTTATAAGTTATATGGTTCAGATCCTCCTACCTCAGTTATATTAAAAAAAAGCTTCTATAGTTAATTTTGAAGGATTTTTTCATGATACAAACACTAAATTATTACACATTTCAAAGTATAGGAACTAAATTATTATAAATTTGAAAACAGATGACCTAAAATGTTAGCCGCTAACAACTAGGGAGAAGAAGAAGTAAGCAACCGCTTACAATAAAATAATGGGAAAAAAAGTAGGGTCAAATTTCAATTTATACCCTGAATTTTAGGAGTATATTAATTTAAACTCTAAACTAATAATTACATTAATTTAAACCATGAACTTTCATAAATATATCAATTTAAACCCAAACTATTAAGTGTATAAATTTAAACCCTGAACTTTCATAAGTGTATTAGTTTAAACCTTAGAACTTATATAAGTATATCAATCTAAACCCTCTATTATGTCTTATTTGGATACACTTATGAAAATTCAAGGTTTAAATTTATATACTCATGAAAGCTTAAAGTTTAAATTAATATACTTATGGAACACTACAAGAAATCGAACTTCTCCCGACGTCACAATTCTCCTGGAAATGGTGGAAAATGCGTCGGGAGAGCCTCTCCCGACGAATAATGGGTCGTCGGGAGTTTGGT
Organism: Benincasa hispida; assembly: GCF_009727055.1. Taxonomy (NCBI): domain Eukaryota; kingdom Viridiplantae; phylum Streptophyta; class Magnoliopsida; order Cucurbitales; family Cucurbitaceae; genus Benincasa; species Benincasa hispida. The sequence goes on from NC_052358.1 coordinate 3,249,821, forward strand.
CGGGAAAAATCCATCGGGAGTTAGTCGAGGAACTCTTGACGCATGTATAGGGCGTCGGGAGTTCCCCCAACTGCCTTATATACGGTTCTTTACGGTGTCAGGAGTTCTGTGGTTTACTTCGTTAGGAGACACTCTATCTTCCGATGACTGAGCTCCCGACGATCGATTTAGGCGTCAGAAGAGCTCATTTTTCTTGTAGTGAAAGTTCAAGATTTTAATTGACACAATTGTTAGTTTAGGGTTCAAATTAATAAAACCCCAAAATTTCAAGGTTTAAATGGATACAATTATTAGTTCAGGATTTAAATCGATACAACCTCTAAAGTTCAAAGATATTAATTGATATTTGCCCAAAAAAAACATCTTTTTAGTCCTTAAGTTTTATGTCTAGTTTTAATTTGATCCATAAATTTTCAAAATGTTTACACTTTTAACCCTTAAGTTTTGAGTTTGGATTCCTACTTACTATGTTTCAAAATGTTACAATTTTAGCCTTAAGATTTGAGTTTTATTTTAATTTGGCCTATAAGTTTTAAGATTTACATTATTAACCTCGTTTTTTCATTAAACATTCACTTTTAGTTTTTGGTTTTAATTTTTATTAATTAATTTAAAATAACTAAATAATTATAATTAATCAAGCTTCATTACTTTTTCAGCACTATTTAAATTAATTTTAAAGTTTCAATTCATTATTATTTTAAATTAACTAATAGACATTAAAACCAAATACTAAAAAGATGAGCATTTAGCGTAAAATCGAGATTTAAATTGTAAATCTTGAAATCTAAGTCTAAATTGAAATAAAACTCAATTTTCAATAGTAAAATTGTAATATCTTGAAACATAGAACCAAATGAATTTTTTTTTTTAAAAAAAATTAAGGACTAAAAATGTAACATTTTAAAAATAAAGGTAAACTAGTAAAAAAAAAAAAACCTCAAAAGATAGTGTGTGTATAAATTGACAAATAACATCATCTTGGCCCACATTTTAAAATATTTGATTCCATCACATTAGTATTTAGATCATTTTTTTTTCCAATTTAGTCAAAGTCAAAGTTATTTATTGGGCAGACGACTAATTGAGATGTTAAATTATCAATAATCGATATGTTAAGTGAAGATGAGCATTTAAAAAGAAATAATAATAATAATAATCTTCTGATTAAAAACAATAGGCGATTTAATTTAATTTTTGAAGTAAAGAAAAAAGAAAAAGAAAAAAATGGTTGAATGTATTTAATTTTCCCCTTTTAATGCAAAATGGTATAATGTTGTATGTAAGGTAAACGAGATGACGATGGAAGCATCTGTGATTTGATTGGTTTTTGTTTTTCGCGTGCATCTAACTTTCCCTTTTTTCTTTTGCTTCTTCTTTATTTCGTTGCTTTTTTTTTTTTTTTTCCTCTAATTCGTGTGGCTGTCAGAAGCCGCGTCTCTTTTTCTCTGAAAAGGATTTGATTGGGCCTGGCCCACTTTTCTCGCCTCAGCTTCGACTTCCAACCCAATTTGTATATACCTTACATCACCTCTTTTTTTTTTTTTTTTTTTTTTCACAATAAAAAAAATTGTTATGTATATTTTAGATTAAGAATTAATTTAGATCTTTATAAAAATAACGATTTAGTTTTACTCTATATATTTTAAAGTTTGTAGTAATTATTAAGTTCAACATGTAACAATTTAGCTTTTTTTATTTTTAAATTTGTAATAATTTAGTGTCTATCGTAAAAAAATTTCATCGAGCTTGATGATCAATTTTGATTATGTAATAATTTAATATTTATGATTTATAAAACTTGACCCTTAAGCCGTTTACCAATTTCCTATGTTTAGAAAATTTTATTATATTTTAATAGGATTTTTTATGATAGGGATTAGACCTTTACAAATTGAAAAATATAAAAACTCGATCATAATTTATTAAAGTTCAGGACAAAAAACGATTTTTAACCTATGTTCTATTACTTGTGGGAAAAATCATTAAACATCTTTTTTCAGATTAAAGAATTGATATCCTATATTTAAATTATATTGTTTTCTTAGTTAAGCTTATTACTTATATCAATATTCAACTATTCTCAGTAATTCTCACATGTTAAGTGTTTTGAAGTAGTCATCTCATCATATAAGATAATGAAAGATCATTAACAATAACTGAGAGAGATTCTCATAACATAGGGAGCAACACTATTTTCATTTAAGGGGTTAGCTTTACGTGAGCTATTATAGAAAGTGTTTAACAAAAAAAAAAAAAAAAAAAAAAACTATTTTATAATCCCTTAATTATTTACTAGTAAAGTTTATTTCTTTTAGATGTAATGTACCGCCACTGTACTTATAGGTGATACTGCACTAAATTGGGTTATTAATTTTTGTGTTTCTTTATCCCTAGTTATTATTTATTATGTACAATTGTAATTCATTTTGTTACAATATTGTGTGCAACTTGTGTCATTAAGTGTTAGGTTAATCTAATTTCAGTTTTGTTTCAATTTGGTTCTTAAGATTTAAAGATTTAAACTTTTAATTTTGATTTTTCACTAAATACTTACTTTTAGTCATTGGTGTTAATACTTATTAATTATTTTAATTTCTATCACCATTAAAATTAATAATATAAAAAAATTCACATCATAATTGTTTTGAATTAATCAATTGAAAGTTGAAAAACTAGAGAGTAAAATTATAAAATATAGATACTTAGAGACCAAGATGAAAACTAAATTCAACACTTAATGGTAAAAATGTAACGCTTTGAAATTTATGGACCAAATAAAAATTAAACTCAACACTTTAGATGTAAAAATATAAAATTATGAAACCTAAAATCACATAATAAAACAACTAAAAATTTAGAGACCACTGATATTTTTCATTAAGGTACGTCACAACAATTTCGAAGCAATTTGTAAACGTGAGTGCTTGTTTTGGAACTTCAACGACCAAATAGACATAAATTTCAAATTTCACGAATCAAATATTAATTTTCTGGAGAGAAAAATAAGAAAGAGGAAAAGAAGTGAAATGTCAACGATCTCATAATGCAAATGATATTAAATTATAAAAAATATGTTTACAACTCAGAATTATACCTATCTTTGTGCAATGCGCTCAATAATCGAATCATAGGTTGTCACATGATATACATATGATTTTTTAATATATTTAATTTTTATTTTTTTCATGTGATTTGAGGGTGCGGTAAATATTACTCTTAAATTATCATACTTTATTAAATTGTAAGTAATTTATGATATCAAAATAACTCTACAACTTTTAAAGTTCACTACAAAAAAAGATACTCTCTTGATGCCTAAAATCCTAAGAAAATAGTTGAAAACACGTCGGGAGATCATTTTTCGATGATGTCAATCCTCGTTGGGAGACTCACTCCCGACACTGGTAGACACAAGGTCGGGAGTTTGCACGATATGTTGACCGACGTCAAGAGTTCATTGGACCCAAAACCCACCTTCAGTGTTCATTAATCTCTCGATGACGTGTTTAACCGTCTAGAGATAGACTATCTCCGATTGTGTTTCTTAATTTTTTTTTTTTTAATAATATTCATGATTAAGTTAATTAATTTTAATTTTGATCATCATAATCTAAAATTTAGAACAAAAAACAATAATAATTGAGCAAAGGAAAACTTCTCACATACGTTAAGAAATCAACCAAAATTGTCGATGATATTGTTGTTATAAATAAGAGAGAGAAGTATAACTAGAGAATAATTAATGTTTACATGTATAGAGAGTATAAGAGAAGTGTGTTGACATGTAGCTTGTAACTCCAAAAGCCAACTCCAAAACAAATAATTTACCTATAATATTAAAGTTTATCAACAATTAAGATTAAACTTATGAATTACTCAAAACCAAACATTGAAAACTAATCTCAAACACAACTTCCAATTAGTCCATAATTTTAACACGTCTCAAAACACAAAAATCACAAACTTACATTTAGTAACATTTCACATCCACCCCTCAAAAAGCACACAAAAACAACAAATTTACATTTATAACGATTCAAGTCACTTCCTACAAATAATTCTAAGACGCCAAACAAGCCCAAGTCATCAACATTTCACATCCAACACTCACAAAACACACAAAAACAACAAATATACACTTAGTAACAATTCAATCCACTTCCTACAAACAATACAAGGCCAAATTATTAACATTTCACGTCGGCCCCTCAAAAAACACACAAAAGCAACAAATTTACACTTAGTAACGATTCAAGTCACTTCCTACAAATAATTCTAGGACACTAAACAAGCCCAAATAATTATCATTTCATACCAACTCCTCCACAAACACACAACAACAACATGTTTAATTAACTATTGTAGGTCATATGAACTCATAAAAGGAAAAACTAACTAATGTGTTGATAATGAATATCAAAGGCTGAACAAAGTCAAACAGCATCGAAATTACATCAAGAAAACAACCAAACGGACAACCACGTTTAATTATTCCAACCTTTGCCGTTGCAATGCTTTCCAAAGAGCCACCCAGGGCAGCCATGTGTTCCTCTCCAATTTAAGTTATGACTGCAGCAACAAGTCTAGAGCTGCAAATAGAGAAATGAGATCCGTCAATGGCCTTATAAGCTTTTGATGGAGAAATACAGAATACTTGACATAGAAAAAATTAGTCTAAAAGAAAGAGAACCTCAATGACTGCAATGCTTGACAAACAAAAAATATCAAATGATTAACAAAAATATGTTTCAAAGAGAGGAGATGGAGAGAGACAAAGAAACGTTGAAGAGAGGAGACAGAGAGTTGGAGAGGAAAAGCTCTAGCTCAATGGTTTGTCGATTTCATATTCGAAAATTCATTTCAGATCTGGGATTTTAAACCTCATCTCCTGACGGTCTATTGGACTCGTAGGGAGTTTATTCTAACTCTCAACAAGTAAATTATCTCGTCGAGAGTTAACACGAATACCTGACGCCTAACAACATGGCATCGAGAGATTTAGCCTAACTCCTGAAGGTCCTATATGACGTCGAGAGTAAGAGTAACTCTCGACTATTAAACTCCCAGCGGGTGTTTCTAATGCCAGGAGAGTCCTTTTTTCTTACCATGGTGATTTCTTTTTCAAACTTTAATAACTAAAGTCTAGTATGATAACCTTATAGTTTTTTAGATTTTAGTTTTTCAAAAGTAAGACTAAAATCATCTCTTCCAATACCTCATTTCTTACAATAATTTGCATTTTCTTTAAGTACAATTGTCGAATTCTTAGCCAAATTCAAAAAAGAAAAACAAGTTTTTAAAACTACTTATTTTTTAGTTTTCAAAATTTGACTTGATTTTTTAAACTATTGATAAAAAGTAGATAACAAAGAAAGATTTGGAGTTGAAAGTAATATGTACTTAATTTTCAAAAACAAAAACTAGAAAACCAAATCGTTATCAAATAGGGTGTAAATTTCTTGTTTTGTTATATATTTTATGTTAATGTTCTAAAAAAATCAAGCCCAAATTTGAAAACTTTTAAGAACATTTTTTTTGTTTTTTTTGAAATTTAACTAAAAATTGAACTAATTCTTTTATCCAATAAAAATGAAAATGATAATAAGAAATTAAGATAAAATAAGCTTAATTTTTAAAAACAAAAAAACTAAAAATAACTAAGGCCCTGTTTGTTAACCATTTTGATTTTTTTTTTTTTTTTTTTATTTTTGAAAATTAAGTCTATGGATACTACTTTTACTTCCAAGTTTCTTATTTATTATCTATTTTTTACCAATGATTTAAAAAACCAAGCCAAAATTTGAAAAAGCTTTCAAACCATAATTTTTGTTTTTAGAATTTGACTAAGAATTCAATCATTGTATTAAAAAAAGACAAATCATTGTAAGAAATGTGTTATAAATAGGCTTAAATTTCAAAACAAAAAAACTAAATAGTTACCAAATGGGATATAAATAATTATCAAATGGAGCTTAAATAATATATCTTTTAAATTTTCATAGATGAAATAAATATCCAGTTTAGAATTAGGTGAACTAAATTAAGTTTTCGTTGTTTTTATTATGAATAAAGCCAATCAATTATTGAATAAATAAAGTTAAATCTTTTGATTAAGTTTCAATAATTGATCAATCTAATGTGACTAATGAATAAGGCTGTATTTGAAAAGATTTTAACAAAAATCCAGAAAAAAAAATAGTTAACGCTCCCATACGCTAGTAATTTAGGTTGGTTTTTTGTTTTTTGATTTTTGAAAATTAAGTTTTTTTTTTTATTATTTTTTTTTATCTTTTCATATAATCATTTGCATTTTTTTTAATACAAGAGTTGAATTTTTAGCCCGATTCCAAAAACAAAAACTATTTTTTTTAATTTTCAAAATTTGGCCTAATTTTTGAAAACATGATAAAAAATAGATAAAAAGTAAGAAATTTAGAGGTGGTAGAACCGTTCATAGGCTTAATTTTTAAAAATAAAAAATAAAAAACGAAGACCCCATCAAGTAACCATTTTATTTTATTTTTTTTAATTTTTGAAAATTAAGTCTATTTCATTCACATTTCTTACAATAATTTGCATCATTCTTAAGTACAATGGTTGAATTCTTAACTAAATTTAAAAAACAAAACAACTTTTTGAAAACAACTTTTTTTAGTTCTCAAATTTTGGCTAATTTTTTAAACCATTGGTAAAAAGTAGACATCAAAGAAGGAAATTTGGAGTGGAAGTAATGTCTATAAGTTTAATTTTTAAAAATAAAAATAAAAACAAAATTATTACCAAATGGAGTACAAATACCTATCCAACAATGCCTTAAATTTTGAAAATTAAATTTACACATCTACTATATTTCTATTCACAAATTTGTAGATTTTTGCTCCTTATCAATGAGGTAAAAATCAAACTACATTTTTGCAAACTAAATAAAAGAATTAAAAGTTTCCAAAAAAAAATATTTTTTTTTTTTAGAATTTGATAAAAAATTCAAGTATATTTTCTTTAAAAAGTTAAAAATCATAATTAAAATATTGAAAGGAAAATCATTTTATAAATTAATAAAAACGGAAAACTAAAAACGATGAAAAACGATGTTTATGAAACTAAATTCATTTACGTTTTTTCATAATCTATTTTTAGAATGTAGAACTACTACTCATTTTCCTTAAAAAAATAATAATAAATAGTTGAAAACACTCCTTAACATTATTGCAGCCAAACATATCAATTTTAAAAAGGCAAACTTTTAATATTTATAAACTTTTTCGATTTAAGAGATAATTTATGATAAAGTAAGAGTTAAATCAACTATAATTAAAAAGAGTGAATCTAGAGTATAATCATTTCATCAACAAATCAACAAACCAAACAAATTAATTACGTGTTAGCATAAATTCTTTATATCTATATTGAATAGATAAACTCTAGTATCATTCATGTCAAATTGTCAAGAATAATATACTAGATTCCATTGCAAAATTGATGATAGCTTCAAGATGATGATGGATGACTATGGTCTTCCTCAACCAAAACTCCGAATGCTCTTAGTGGGATCTCTCTAGATGGGATTCAAGAAAAACTGATTGTTTATATTGTTTTGGTATATGGGGACCATAGCCTAAGGTCTCTTTATATACTAGTTCAATTAGGGTTCTCATTAAACCCTAATTAACTAAGAATGGGCTTTTATCCATTAAATCCATACTCAATTAGGAATCTAGGACCTTAATTAATTAGATCACATAATAGGGCCCAATCTAATAAAATAACCCAATGTGATAAATTATTAATCCACATACATAGCTCATACTTTAATTAAACATATTATTATTTAAATATGTCTAACAATCTCCCACTTGGGCTATGTCTTACCTAATATAATT
>NC_052358.1:3259227-3271085 GCF_009727055.1 Benincasa hispida
CGTTCTTAGAACTAATACATACAGACATTGTGGTCCATTTCCCTACAGTCTCTTGAATGGACAACATATTTTTATTACGTTCATAGACGACTATTCAAGATTATGGTACCTATATTTAATTCATGAGAAGTCTTAAATCCTTGGACGTTTTCAACTTTTTCAAAGTGAAGTCGAACTTTCAACTTGGAAAGAAAATTAAGGCTGGTCAAATCTGATCGTGGGTAGTGAATAATTAAGGTAGATATGATGGATAGGTGAACAGCGTCCAGGGCCCTTTTCAAATACCTAGAGGAATATGGAAATCGTCCTGCAATACACTATGCCAGGAAAACCCAGTATGATGGTGTAGCGGGAGGGCGAAATAGAACACTTAAGGATATGGTAAGAAGTATGATTAGTCATGTTTCTCTACCAGAATCCTCCTGGGGTGAGACTGCAGCATATATCCTTAATAGAGGTACCTAGTAAAGCAGTAGTTAAAACCCCTTATGAGCTATAGATAGGGAAAGAAGCCTAGTATTAGGCATCTTCACATCTGGGGTTGTCCAGCTGAGCTAGGCCTTATAGGCCCAATGAAAGAAAAATTGGACTCGAATAACTATAGTTGCTATTTTGTTGGGTATTCTGAGCACTCCTGGAGTTTCAAGTTTTATGATCCCACTTCTAAATCATTGTTTGAGACAGGGAAATTAGATTCCTTGAGGATGTTTGAGTTGAGGGGAAGATAATATAAGGAAAGTTTGTCTTTGAAGAGGAATTTGGTTCTTTCCTCATGTGATTATAATGATGTTCAGTTCAATTCCTTGACTTCATTTATTGAACCAATATAGAACAGACAACATTGAAGTCCCGTGTATAACCTGAGTTCAAATTCAACAACCTCAAGAAGTTGCCATTAAGAAGATCTACTAGAGAGAGGAAGAAGTGCAATTCTTAGATGATTATATTGTGTTCTCAAGAACATCAGATGATGTGGGTGTAATGGAAGATGATCCAATCAACTTCCAACAAGCTTTACAAAGTTCTAACTCTCAAAAGTAATAAGTGTTATTGGAAGAGGAAAAAAAATCCATGAAAGACAATAACGTTTGGGGAACTTGTCAAACTACCATCAGAGTAAAACCCATAGGTTTGTAAATGGATATTTAAAACCAAAAGGGATTCACATGGCAATTATCAAAGATATAAAGCGTCTTTATTGCAAAAGGGTTACTCAAAAGGAAGACATTGATTACAAAGAGACTTTCTCTCCGGTTTTCATCAAAAAGATTCTTTTAGGGTAATATCACTAGTAGCTCACTTTGATTTAGAGCCTACACCAGATTGGATTGTAAAAAACTGCGTTTCTCAATGGAACATTAATTGAGACGATTTATATGTGCAACCAGAAAACTTTGTATCTTGTAATTCAAAGTCTATGGTGTGCAAATTAAAGAAATCCATCTACGGTCTCAAGCAGCCTCTCGTCAATGGTATCATCAATTTCCATGAAGTGATAACCTCATTGTTTTTGAGTGAACATTCGAAAGATTGTGTATACACAAGTTCAGGTGGAGAGAATCAATCTTTCTTATGGTTTGAGCATCTGTTGGCACCTAATTTTCTTATGTTTGTCTGTTTTCCCTTAATACTTTCCACACAAACGTTGAAGTTACTTAAATCAAGGGAATCAAGAATTCCATCTGACACAAGTCTCTGAATTCTCTATTTACAGATGTGACCTAAACGCTTGTGCCATAACATAGTGGAATTCTCATTTAATTTATGCTTTGTACCACATGAATTAGATAACAGGATCTTGTTAAATGAAGCAAAAGAATCAAGCATATATAGATTATCAATTAAAGAGTCGGTACCAATAAGCTTAGAATCTTGAAAAAGACTAACTCTATTATTTCTAAAAGAACAAGAAAAACCAAATCTGTCCAAACGAAAAATAGAAACTAAATTTCGTCTAAATGACGGTACAACAAATTCTCATTCAGATCCAAATAACAACTAGTTTTTAAAAGTAGTCTAAAATTTCCAATAGCTTCAATTGGAACTGCTTTGCCATCGCCCACATAGATGAATCTTTCAGTATCACTTGGCGGCCGGCTCCACAAACAACCCTGCATTAATATACTTATGTGAGTAGTAGCACCAGAATCTACCCACCAAGTATCTGTAGGTACAGAAGCTAAATTAACTTCAAAAAAAACCAAAGTAAGAAGTTTACCCTTTTTTACACGCCATTTGGCGTATTTGGGACAATTTTTCTTGAAGTGACCTTTCCTTTTGCAGAAAAAACAAGGATTTTCAGTAGCTTGTTTCTTGTTTTTATTCTGGTGAGATGTCCTTTCTGCAGCATCCACAATTTTTCTTTTCTTTTTATCACGAGAGCATGTTGCCAAATGAGTACTTTCTGTCATTTCTCTCTTAATCCTATCTTCTTTTTGCACACATTGTGAGATAAACTCATTAATACTCCATTTATCATTCTGAGTATTATAGCTTATCTTAAACTGAGTGAATTGTGCAGGAAGAGAGATAAGTACCAGATGCACGAGTAAATTTTCATTTATCTCGATATCAAGTGCCTTTAATTTACCTGTGAGATTGGACATTTCCATAATGTACTCCCTTATGTTTCCATTGCTCTTATACCTCATAGAAGTTAAGTAAAAAAGACTACTTGATTCCCCTTTCTTATTTTTAGCAAAATATTTCTCAATTTAAGCAAGAAACTTATTGGCATTTTCACTTTCTGTGATAGAGCCCCGAAAAGACTTCGAAATTGAGTGCCTAATGGTCATCAGACACATACGATTTGACCGTTCCCACTTCTCTATATTAGCCATATTTGGTTGTTCCTCAGTAGAAGTAGGTTTATCGGTCCTTAATGCAAGGTCCAAATCCATACACCCAAGAAGTATCTCTAGGCTCTCTTTCCAAATCTTGAAATTCGATCCATTCAACTTAGGGATTGAACTCACAATAAACAACAAAACATATGCTCACAATTAAAATATAACAAAATAATTTCACATATGTGGTGGGCCCCTTTAACAAGATACCTAACACAACATTGATGTTTTGTCTTTGGGCAAAAACACCAACGGTAAATGGTACACTCAACGTAATAATCAAAGTACTAACAATTAACTCAAAAAATCGCCTTTCTTTGGACCGACTATTTTTCACATGAGCAATTCTTATAATTGTCACATACTCATTGCCACATGCATACCCACAATTTGGCTGAATAATTATCTTCCTTTGGGCCGATAATTATCCGCATAAATTCATGAATATGCACATCTTATATTTTAGAATTAAATTAATCTAGATATCAGGCTACTTTGGTAACATATTATTTTGACCAACTCAATCTAAAATATAAGATACAATAATATAATAATATTATTGTATAAAAATAAAAGAGGAAGACACCAAATAGTCTTTTCTAATATTCACTTAATAATTGCATACACATAATATAACTAAAGCAACACAAACATGTGAATATCGTCAAATAATCAATCATATTTAAACTTAATCCACAACATGATCAATTAAACTTAAATCCCCAACATGATTAATCAAATTTAACCTTAAATCATCAATATGCTAATTTAAATTAGATCTACAAATGATTATTCAGATACCCATTAAATTGCAAGTGGATGCAATAAATCAAACTAATTATTAAAAGAAAATACATAATTTTAGCTTCAGATCAAGTAGTGGTCACCAAAACCATACTGAAAGCAAAATAGTTATAACATTGAGTTGCAGTGAGGAAACAAGAAATCACTTGGACTTCTGAAGTCGGCAAGAACAATTAATTAAAAAAAACTTTCAGACCACCAAATTCCTTGAATTAAAAAAGCTATTGGCAGGCGACAATTGTTGTGAAACCCACGCACGCACAGCCGACAAAATAAAAAAATACTTAAAATCTTTGAATTCTTTAAACCAAAATTACTTTATCCCGCCGATGAAACCAAGATTTAAAGAATTAAAGATTCTATAAGTTCTTTACTGAAACCAAAATTAAAAAAAAAAAACAATGGAAAATAAATTTAAACCAACAATCCAATATGAAATTCAGGCTCTGATACCAATTGTTAGCATAAATTCTTTATATCTATATTGAATAGATACACCCTAGGATCATTCATGTCAAATTGCCAAGAATAACATACCGGATTCCATTGCAAAATTGATGATAGCTTTAAGATGATGATGGATGACTATGGTCATCCTCAACCAAAACTCCAAATGTCCTTAGTGGGATTTCTCTAGATGGGATTCAAGAAAGACTGAGTGCTTATATTGTTTTGGTATATGGGGGACCATAATTTAAGTTACTAGTTCAATTAGGGTTCTAATTAAACCCTAATTAACTAGGAATGAGCTTCTACCCATTAAGTTCATAGGGCCTTAATTGATTAGATCACATAATAGGACCCAATCTAATAAAATTACATAAATTATTAATCAAAATACATAATTCATACTTTAATTAAACATATTATTATTTAAATATGACTAACATGAAGCACTTATGATAGTGAAGTCGAGTAGTAGAATTATTTGCCTACTCAAACAGAATATTCCCTCATAAAGAAAAACAAATCTCACTCAAAATTAATTTTCAATAGAAAACAAACCTTAATTATAAATAATCCAAAATACTGGTAGGTGAACTTCTATTTCTAGAATAATTAGCAAATAATAGTTCACACTAAAAAATATAAGGAATTTTGAGATGAAATCTCATGTTATCTCATCAAATAAATCATACTACGTGAAAATCAATGTGGAACAATTCCAATCCATACAAAAACATTCGCTCCTTCAATATTAACGAATCACAAAGTTTCAAAATAAATAAATTAATTAACACAGCTCTGAATTTAAATCAGTCCCAAACAAGTTTCAAGAAGTAGTAAGAATAAAATTTTTTAATATAATGGATTAGATTACTCTACCATAAGCATATAATTTATTGGTAAATGGTAATCTTATCACTTTTAATTTTCAGCCTTCTCTGTAGGACTTCTCATACTAATTATCGATTAATTTATTAATCCATAGCTAAACATATTGAAACACATCATTTATGGACAACCTTTTCCTTCCAAACCAAAATATAAGCCATACTAAATTCATGCTTCTCTGACTTAGTTTCCATATAAATTTAAACAAAGATCGTTAAATCTCAAAACGTATTAACAATTGTGAAGTGAACCGATGTATGCTGGTAAATTTTTCTACTTCAATTGTACTAAAAAAAAGGACATAATTGTGAGCAAAGTACACCTACTCTCTTGAACATTAAACATGCTTAGTGAATCTAATTTTCTGGATAAATAGAAACTTTATTGTTCCCCATCCAAATTTATATTCTAATCAGCTTGAATCAAAGGACAAAACATGAAAGGTAATTCATCAGAAAGTGAAGAGGAGACTTTGATTTACAAAAAAAAAAAATGCAATAGAACAATCTTTAGCATTATTTGTTAATTTAATAATTTTATTCCATCAGATCCTATATTTCTATGTCATATCTAACTTTGTTCACGTTAATTTGAACTTTTCCCTTCAAATTAAAAAGCCAAGATGTCAAACTAATTTACCATCAATGACTACGTTAATTATATGATGATTGAAAAATCCAGGTTTTTATTAACTAAATAATAAAATTTGAAATGTTTTTTCTCTCCCACCAATAATCTCCTTAAATTATATGTTATGATTGCATGGGCTATCTTTATCAATTGTTTTAATAATTGTATGAGGATTACTTTTTAGGTCTTTTTTTAATAAAATTTTCCTAATGAACCATTTTTAACATGTTCCGAAAAAAACAAAGGTAAGAAAAATTAGGGCTGACACTGTTCAATTAAACTTTTGTTTACATTTCACATTATTCCAATCTTTAACCGTAGCTTAGCTTATAATCTTCTCTAAAATTCTTTTAAATAAACTAAAATTAATTGTAAATAAAAACCTCACAACATAAATATAATTAAATTATATCTGCATGTGAATATATCTAAAAAAGCTTTTTAAAAGGTGAAAAATTTCAGAAGTGTAGATGCATGGTGAGACAAGAATAATGAAATGTCAAGATCTCTGGATCTTCAGGTAAATACAGCCATATATCTTGAAGAAAAAAAAAAGGGTTTACCTTTAAAAAGAAGAAGAATGAACAAAAAAGAAAAAAAAACCTATTGAGAGGAGATGGCGGCGACGACGACGACGGCGGCGGAGGAGAGCGCCAAGATGGCATTCACTTGCAGAAGCACCTGCACCTCAATGGCCTTGTTTTCTGCAGGCAGAAAAAAGCAAAGCTGAAGGTGTAGGTGCAAATGCAGGTGAAGGCTAACAATTTGGCCTGTTTTTTTTCTTTCTTCCTTCCTTGTAGATTAATATAAATATTTATAGTAATTATATTATATATATAAACTCAAAAAGTATATATTATATTATATAATAAAGTTTGATAAATTTGGAGAATGTAAATTTGGTTATATGGGAAAGGGAAAATGTGAATTAGAGAGCGTTAGGGCTAAGTGAAGAAGAGATAAGGATGTGAGAGAAGTGATTTATTTATGGTACAGTGTTAGGACAGAAGTGGTTCACTTTGCCCACGTGATCCAAACCCTCCTCCCCACGTGGCTTTTCTTTTTCTAATCAATCACCTTTTGACACCTGTACTTTACCACCTGATCTCGACCCATGGACCACATGCTCCACTCTCCCCAAACTCCTTTTTTTTTTCTTTTTCTTTTTCTTTTTCTTTTTCTTTTTCTTTTTCCTTTATTTAATTTAATTCATTCAAGATACGAAACTGCCACAGACAACACACAACCAAGTGGGATCTCCCTTTTTAAAAGAAAAAAAAAATTATTTTTTACATTTTCCTTTAAAAAAAAGGACTGAAAAATTGTTGGGGGTAAAAAAATGAAATAATGATTTTGTATGGAAGTCCCTGGAATAATTGTGTGGGGGTGGATTAGAAAGGACAAATGGATTTTATCCTATCGAGAAAAAGATATAAATATTATTTTTTTTACAGCACTACATGAAAAGACAAATATGCCCTCCAACGCGTGAACTTGAAAAACTCAGATCAGATTCTCTTCTTGTTGGATGGATGCTAATTTCTCTTTATTTTACATTCACTCACCTACATCGGCCTACCTCCTCTCTTCTCGCATTTTTTTTTTTTTAAATTTTTTTTTATTATTGTTTAGGTCTCTTTCCTACTTTTTCTTTTTTGGCCCCTACATTTTTGTTGGTATACTTTTCGAGATTATTGTTGACAGCAAAATTAGGTCAAAAGACCCAACAAATAAAAATTATGATTAATTGAGATGAAATCGTAGTCTATTTTATGTTATGAGACAATGTTGGATTATAATACTTTAGAAACAATACTCTAGAAAGTTGGATTGGGTCAATCTACCAAGAATAGGCTCCAAAGGATGGGGACAAGTTGGTTTTGGCCTAGATATTCAAGACCAAGGTAAGCCAATTGGGTTGAGCATCTCAATTATCTTGCTCACTCTTTATTAATATCTCTCCTTTGCTTATGTCTTGTCTATCCTAGGTTCGTTTGCAATGAGACAACTTCCTTGATTTTACACTCAAATTTAGCTCCCTCTCTTGAGTTTCTTTTAGGTCTAGAATTATTCATTATGAATATAATCATATCAATACTTTAATATTTGTATCTACTTTTATATTATAAATTTATCTCATAATTATATTTTGGGGTCTATAATTTAGTTTGTTTTATTAAAGTTCACATTTTAATCTCGGTACTACAGACTTTAATTCATATTGTGGGTGAACATTATAAATTTTTTGACCAATCATAAATCGTCACATCATTCTAAAAATTAATGATGAAATAAAAAATGATTGATTATATTTTAAAAATAATTATAAATTGACATGTATTCCCATATTAAAAATGAAAACAACAAATCGATGGATCCTGATAAGGACTTTCTATACATGTAACCTTAACTCTAGACCCATATTACACATTTGTCTTTAACATTTAATTTATTTAAAAAAAGGGCCAATAGAATACAAATTTTCACTAAAGTTGATGTGCATTTACCATTTAAGCCTCATCTATGTTTTTCTATTATATATATATATATATATATATCCAACTGTGCACCATGATTCACCCGTGTTCATGGTCAACCTTAAGGGATGCTCAAGTCCCAATTCATTTTTTGCTCGACTCTTTGAAGCTTCGTCGGACCTTAGGTGAGGTTATTCCATCCTCAACTGAACTGAACTCATGCGAAATCGAACTTCATTTGGCCATACACATTGCCCATATGTGTATTTTCCCTCATGTGCGACTCTAGCCAACTTGCCTCTACTCTAGGCCAAGTCTTGAGGCTCGACCTTGCCAATATATGAGGCTAAGGTCATCACAATATAACGTTGCATCTCTCTTCATCATCTTGGTTCCCAACAATACGTTCCTCACATTTTTACATCGTTTTGGAACTTCAACGGGATGAGTTCTGACCCTTCGCTGGGCTAAAACAAGCTTATAACCCTCTATCGGTGATTCAAACACTTATCGGGGCTTTTCGGGACATAACAATGCTTATCGGGCCCTACCGGCCTACTTCGGCACCTATCGGGCTTCTACCGGCCTAATGATCGCTTACCGGGCTCTACCGAACCATTACACTGCTTACTGGGACCACTCGAGCATGTATCCTATATATATATATATATATTCGATTCTCTCTCCCCCATGCACAATCCTAGGGCTTCGCGCCCATTGATATTGTATTTTAAAAAAGAAAAATACGTTGGAGTCTTCTTCTCCTCCGTCATCCATATTACTTCTTCCTTCTTCTCCCTCCTACCTATTCTTTCTTCTTCCTCCTCTTTCTTTTTTTCTCCTTCCTGACAGTATGGTTGCAGAAGGACGACCTCGCACAAGGCAAAACTTTCGGCATCGGGCACGAGTAGATCCGACGGGGGCATGAGCAGGTCTAGCGTAGGCACGAGCAGATCCAAAACAGGCTCAAGCAAACAATAGCGTGGTTGCAGACGAATAATGTGAGACAATGAAGAGCGAAGCTTTTAGCACCAGACGCGAGCAAATCCAGCGTGGACTTAGGTAGATCCAATTGATGGCGGCACAGGCTCAAGCAAACGGACGAGAGATGACGTAGCGAAGCTTTTGGCATCGGGCGCGAGTAGATCTGCGTGTGGACTTGGGCAGATCAAGTCAGAGCTAGACAAGAAGATCCGATCGATGATGGGGGTTTTGAACGAGATGAAGATGGGGAGAAGAAGAGATGAGGAGAGTTGTTGGACACACAAAACAAGAATAAATGTGTATTCGAAAACCATGAATCCAAAAAAAAAAAAAAAAAAAAACGTGAAACCAATGAAATAGAAAATAAAATTTTATTAAATACATTTTTTTCTCTCCAATTAAATTAAATAAAGGAAAAAATCTCAACAAATAAATGCATTTTCTATCTCCATTTGAAAATGTTAAAAAATCATATTAAATGCATTTTCTCTCCATAATAAATGCAGCTCTCCATCATTAAAAAGCTTCGTAAATAGGGAAATATATATAAAAATTAAAAATAAAAATAATAAAAAATGGTAAATTATCCAAAAATAATATAAAAAATATTTCTTGAAAAAATTCAAATTTAAAGACATTTTTGAAATATATGGCCTAAAGATGACGTTTTATGTAAAAGTCCCTTCTGATAATGTTACATGTCTTCTTTATGACCATTGGATCGGATAGGTTGATTGGGTCCAATTGGGTCATGATATTTGGATCCATATTCAATTGAATTTAAAAAGGGAGAACTGAGTATATAGTAGAATTTTAGGTTTCAGTTGAAGAAAGAGCAGAACCGAAATTTAATAAGAATTTTAGCAAATCTGTTGTCGAACACATGATCAGACTTTTTCTAATTCCTAATTTTCCCACAATGTACATAGACTAAGTTATTAACATTTATATAGGTAGTATTATTAACTATTGAGTTATTAGTTTTTTTTTTATCAGAATCTGATTAAATAAAAACAAAAAAACATATATTTTTGTATTTAAACGAACAATCCTTCCTAGTTCTTCTCTTCAAATATCCCTCTTCAAATAAATCTTCATATCTGGTTAATATATTTTTCCATTTAAACAAGTAATCCCTCTTAATCTTTTCTCCACAAATATCTCATATGTATCCCTCTTTTCTCTACAGATTTAGTTTTATCTAACTAGTTTTTTTAATTATTATTTCTTTTTGTTACAAGATTTAATGTTTATCTGAATATTTTTTCATTTATTTATAAATATTGTTATTTATTTGTTTTCATCTTTTTCTAATGTATTCGTTTTTATTTTCATCATGTTTTATTTAATATATTGATATGAAGTTATGAGATTTAACTGACATATATTTATACAGTATAGTTGTAGCGTGAAGTTATAAAGATTTTAACCATCATTTAACCATCATTTTTCATGATTCCTAACTATAACGCCATATTGCATCTACCTAAAACTCTACTAATATCAATATAATTTGGTAATTTGGTAATTAGCTAATATATGTTTACAAACAGAATGTAATAGTAATATAAAGTTATTAGGTTTAACTAATTTACCTTTACACATACATGCAATGATATGTAAGTTATGAGGTTTTATGTAACACCCCAACCATTTAAAAATAGTTATTTTCAATCTAATCAAATTTAATTATGGATTTTGTCTTTCTTATTTATTTTTTAAATAAATGTGAGTTCGATAAAATCAAAATTTGGCTTAATTTTACTTTAATAGATGTCCAAGATCTAATAAATTAAATTTACAAAAGATTAAATTAAAATATTTAGTTTTCAAAATTTTGAATATAAGTTTCCTAATATTGGAAGTTTAACGTATTTATTTTAATTTAAATTTTTTAGAATCAAAATTGAATTTATTGGAAAGATTATCTTATGGAGGTGATAGAAGATATCGATATATTTGGAATTTAAGAGGCAAAAAAAAAAAAAAAACTATATTATTATTATTATAATATAAACATATTTAAATAAGTTTTTAGGTTAAAATAACATATATATAAAAAGAAAGTTAAAACAAATGGTTGAAAAAAAAACGCTAGTTATTTAAGAGCAGCACAAAGTCCTCGCTAAGGATGTTTATTTACCCCATGGGGTTGAGACCCGTGGGATCTGTCCGAACGGGGCGAAAAATCTCGAGTAGATGGGAAATGGGAGAGGAGCGGGATAATTTTTTCCGGTTGGCTAAACGGGGACGGACCACCAATGAATATATTATATAATAATAATAATAATAATAATAATAATAATAATTATTATTATATATCTCATCATCATCATCATCATCATCATCATCATCATCATCATCATCAATCATCATCATCAATCATCATCATCATCATCATCATCAATCATCATCAATCATCATCATCATCATCATCATCATCATCATCATCATTATCATCATCATCATTATTATTATTATTAACTCATAGTCTATTTACATAAACAGAATATGAGTTTACAATAATAATTATTATAATAGTTATAATAATTATTATCATTATTTTATCTATATACTTTTACAAAAATTGTGGTATAAAAAGTTAATTATTTTCTAATTTTTATTTCAACCTTTTCATACTTTAATATATTTCTAAATTGTTTTAATATTTAAGACTTTCTACCTTAAGCATAAATGTTGTAGTATTTAATGGAAAGCTTGACTATGATATTGTAATATTTAAATTTAAACTTTAGAAATTATATGATTAAATTATATTTTT
>NC_052358.1:3273771-3322596 GCF_009727055.1 Benincasa hispida
AAAGGATCTGTCCTCAAATCAAGGTCTTCATTCCCTACATCAACAGGAGCCAAATCAGCCACATTGAAAGTAGAATTTACGTTGTACTCACCTCGAAGATCCAATTTGTAGGCATTATCATTGATCTGCTCTATCACTTGAAATGGACCATCTCCTCTTGGTTGAAGTTTAGACATCCTTTGATCCGGAAACCTTTCTTTTCGTAGATGAACCCAAACCCAATCATCAGTTTAAAAATCATTTTCTTTCTCCCTTGGTTTTTGCTATTGATGAGCTTTTGATTCTTCTTTTCAATCCTTTTTTTTTGACTTTTTTATGCAATTTTGTTATGTATTCTGCTCTTGAAACAGTTACATCACTAGTAAACATATTAGGTGGCAAGGGTGACAAATCTAACGAAGCTAATGGATTAAAGCCATACATAACCTCAAAAGGTGAACAATGAGTGGTGCTATGTATTGGTCTATTATAAGCGAACTCTACAAAAGGTAGAGTATCCTCCCAAGACTTGAGATTTTTAGACATTAATTATCTAAACAAAGTTCCCAATGTTCTATTAACCACCTCAGTTTGCCCATTGGTTTGTGGGTAACAAGTTGTTGAAAATAAAAACTTAGTTCCCAATTTACCCCATAGAACTTTCCAAAAATGACTTAAAAATTTTGCATCTCTATCACCAACAATGGTCTTAGAAATTCCATGCAATCTAACCACTTTCCTAAAGAAAATATTAGCTATGTTAGTAGCATCATCTGTTTTATTATATGATATGAAATGTGCCATTTTACTAAACCTATCAACTACCACAAAAAATGCTATCATGATGTCTCCTAGTCTTTGGTAGTCCTAAAACAAAATCCATGCTAATGTCAACCCAAGGTTCACTAGAAACATCTAAAGGTGTGTAAAGACTATGTGGTTGTGTCTTAGACTTAGCCTCCTTACATTTGAAACATTGTTTGCACACTTTATTCACATTCTTTCTCATTTTCAACCAATAAAAATGTTCAGCTAACATGTTATATGTTTTAAATTCCCCAAAATGCCCCATTAATCCCCACCCATGAATTTCCTTCACAAACAACTCTCGAATGGAACACTTAGGAATACAGGTTTTCCTTTCCTAAAAAGTATTTCATCAAACACAATATAATCATGCACATTTTTCCCTTCTAAAAATTAAATATACACATCATGAAATTCAGATGTCTTTACTTTGTACAATTCAATCATGTGTTTCAAACCAAGATTTTTTTGCATTAAGGGAAGAAAACAATGCATACCTTCTTGATAATGCATTAACACCATATTATCCTTACCTTTCTTGTAATGAATGACGTATGAAAATGTTTCAATGAACTCTACCCATTTAGCATGCCTCTTGTTCAACTTTGTTTGGCTTTTGAGGTGCTTCAAGCTTTCATGATCCGTGTGGATGATAAACTCTTTTGGCCACAAGTAATGTTGTCAAACTTGCAAAGCCCTTACAAGTGCATGTAATTCCTTATCATATGTGGGGTAGCTAAGTTGTGCTCCATTTAGCTTCTCACTAAAGCACATGATTGGCCTCTTTTCTTGCATCAAAATAGCTCCAATCCCTATCCCACTTGTATCACATTCAATTTTAAAAAATTGGTCAAAGTTAGGTAAAGCAAGACAAGGTGCATTAGTCAATTTATCTTTCAATTCATTCAATGCATTTTCTTGCTTTTCTTTCTATTCAAATTTCACATTCTTTTTAGTAAGTTCATTCGATGATGAGGCTATACTACTGAAATCCTTAATAAACCTTCTATAAAAACTAGGCAAACCATGAAAAGATCTCACCTTGGTTGCATTGGTGGGTGTTGGTCACTCTCAAATAGCTTTGGCCTTTTCTTCATCAACTTTCATCCCATCCTTTCCAACAATGAATCCTAAGAAATTGACTTGGTCTAGACAAAAATTACACTTTTTGAAATTGGCATAAAGTTTTTCTTCTCTAAGTTTAAGCAAAATTGTCTTGACATGTAACATATGTTCATTCAAATTTTTAGAGTAAATAAGAATATCATCAAAGTATACCACAATAAATTTTCCAATGTATTATCTCAAAATTCATTAGCCTCATAAAATTACTTGGTGCATTGGTAAAATCAAATGCCATAACAAGTCACTCATAAAGACCAAATTTTGTTTTGAAAGCCGTTTTCCACTCATCTCCCACATGCATTCAAATTTGATGGTAACCACTTTTAAGATCAAATTTTGAAACCAAGTTTGCACCATGTAATTCATCTAGCATGTCATGCAATCTAGGAATAGGATATCTATATTTTACCGTTATTTTGTTGATGGCTTGACAATCAACACACATCCTCCATGTTCCATCTTTCTTGGGCACTAAAATGACTGGAACCGAACAAGGACTCATACTTTCTCGAACATAACCTTTAGCCATGAGTTCTTCCACTTGCCTTTGAATTTTCTTGGTCTCGATTGGATTGGTCCTGTAGGCCGCCATATTTGGAAGCGTTTCCCCGTGTATGAAGTCAATTTTGTGCTCAATTCCTCTTAAAGGAGGTAGACCCGTAGGTGCATCTTCATGTGGAAACATGTCATTAAATTCCTGCAAAAGATATTTAAAAGCACTAGGAAAACCATCATTAAAGTTAGGTTCAGTTACTAAACACGTTCCTTTGCACATAAGTACAAAGTTTGGTGCTTTGAATGAAAACATATTCCTCTCTTCCCCTTTCTCATAACCAAACTCACACTCTTTCTTTTCTCCTCAAAATCACTCTTTTCTGTCTCTTGGTTTTCACTCACTTTTTGCCCCTCACTTTTCTCCTTTTTTTCGCTTTTCTTCTTTAACTTACTTTATTCTCTCCTCTCTTGATCCTAAAATTCTTTTATTTTCTTTTCTAATTTCACTTGATCACATTGTACTTCATATGGAGATAATGGAAGCAAAGTAAACTTCTTCCCATTCAAAGTAAATGTGTACTTGTTCAACAAACCATCATGTGTGACTTCTCTATCATATTGCCAAGGTCAGCCCAATAACATATCACCTGCATGCATAGGTACTACATCGCAAAGAACCTCATCTTTATATCTTCCCAAAGTAAAAGAAATAAGAACTTGGGAGTTTACCTTCAATTCTTCTTTGTTTGTTAACCATTGAAGTTTATATGGTTTTGGATGTGGACGAGTAGTGAGCTGGAGTCTTTTTACAAGAAAACTACTTACTACATTTGTGCAACTTCCACAATCAATCACCAAGCTACACGGGGTTCCTTCAATCAAGCACCTTGTGTGAAATAAGTTCTCTCTTTGATCTTCAACTTTCTCCTCATTGATCTACACATTAAGTACTCTTCTTGCAACTAAGAATATGGAGTTACCTTCTTCAATGTACTCATCATCAAAGGCTTCAAATTCTTCCTCAAGGCTACCATATTGTTCATTACATTCATCTTCTGAATCAATAATTCCATTTCTTATGACCATGACTTTTTTATTGACACAATCTTTGCTCATGTGCCCAAATCCTTTGCACTTCCAACATTGAATGAAACTAGATCTCTTTCTTTCCTCCTTTGAAGCTTCATTCTTTTTAGTATAGGTGCTCCTAGCTTCCGCTCTTTTAGGAGCCACAAACTTCCCTTTTGCTTCACCCCTATTCACAAAACCATCCTTATTCCAAACATTAGAATTTGAAAAGGTATTAGCTTTAGAATTATACCTCTTGGAATATTCCTTTTCTTCTCTCAATTGTTCCTCAATTTTGATTGCATAATGATACATATCTTTCAAGTATAGTTGTGGATATCTTAACGATATGAGCAATTTTTCGATTTAAACCTCCAAGGAATCTAGACATGGTGTCTTCTTCTTCTTCTCGAATATTTGCTCTTTCTATCAAAGTTTCCATCTCTTAATAATATTTAGCTACACTTTTTGTTCCCTGCCTCAAAACTTGCAATTTAGATCTCAAATCTCTTTCATAATGTTTTGGAACATACCTCTTTCTCATGGTCTCTTTAAGTTCTTTTCAAGTTTCAATGAGATCCTCCTCTTTCCTTCTTCTCTCGGATTTGAGATGTTGATACCAATTTCTCGCATAGTTAGTAAATTCGGCATGACAAGTCTCATCTTCTTATTCTCACTGAATGTGTTGCAATCAAACACATGTTCTATCTTCCTTTCCCATTCCAAGTATGCCTCCGCATCCGACGTTCCACAAAATGGTGGAATTTTCAGCTTGACTCCACCGCCTCTATCTTTATGGATTCTTTCTCCTCGTCTAGGGTGCATATTATTTCTTCCTCTTCCTCTCATGTTTCCTCTTCCTCCAATTTTTCTTTCTTGTTCAACTAAGTCAATTACTCCCTCATTTTCTTGTAAGACCCTTTATTGTTGTGCCCTTCTTTCTTGCCTATCTTCCCTCATCATTTCCATCATGCCTTGAATGGCTTGAAGAATAATCATATCAGTATCTCGTACTTGTGGTAATCCTTCACCCTGTGACATTTTAAAGTTAGTAATAAAAGGACCTCACCACACTTCTCACCAATTTTACTCAAGAATACTCGTGTTTATCACTCAAGGGTATGCTTTTGGTACTAGGTCAAAGATGTAAGGGTTGGCTTATATTTTTTGTGCAATCTCACTAAAAGTTTGATAAAAAAAAAAAACCAATTCAAAATGATCAACTCTCACAAACTAAGACTAGAGTAACTAAACTTAGGCTAAAAATAAAACAAATATGGATTTGTTTTTTTCAAATGAATGACAAGAAACTTTCATGTGCTTTAGATCTTTGATTTCTTTTCTTCTTCTTCCTTTTCCCTACTGTTTTTTTCTTTTTCTTTTTTTTTTTTTGCTGACATTTTTTTTCTTTATGATCCAAGAGCCGATTTGAAGAAATTTTCAAGACAAGTTGTAATATATCTTGTTACAAGATGTAAAGCAATTTCTATGGAGAAAAAAAATTGAATAAAATTAAAGATAACACCTCTAAAGTCAGCCAAGAATGATGAACAAATGCTCTGATACCAAATGATAAGCGTCCGCGATGCTTGTTGGATGCAAAGCTAGAGGTCCTTCTAGGATCCTTGCAGACACTCACAAAGAAAGCTACTTAGATCGAACTTAGAATCTATGATGGTCACTCTTAAATCCTAAGAAAACTCACTCCAGAATTAGCTTGATCAAGACTAATCCTAATGAATTGATTTAAATATCAAATCTATAGCAAGATTTGAAAGAAAAAGACAACAGCAAAGGGTTGAATAAGCACAAGCTTTTTACTATGGATAATCTGAGTTTTAAAGAATATTACAAGCCATTTTATAGGCCAAATGGTTCGTGGATAGACCAAGAAACTCAAAAGTCATTCAAATACAATTAATTGCAAATTGTAAAAAATAATACCTAGAAACTTGAAACTTAATTGCATACTAAATTATAAGTCAAAATGCAAAACTAGGAATGTAGAAAGTCTTCAAATTACCTTAAAGATCTTCTCTAGAAGGCGGCAAAGTAGATATGCACGTTTGACAAGGTTTGACATCACATTTCCCAATGCAGTGCACACTTGACAACACTTTCTTCACAAAATCTGCATACTTTTTTTTACCACCATGTCATCTTCCAAACTCTAGGACTTTTCCCATGCCATCTTCATGTCATTCTCTTCTTGACTCATTGAACTAACATTATATAAAACTTTGGTCTCAAAATTATTTGTCGGTTCTTGTGAATTTGCTAGTTTTTGAAGATATAGTGTGAATGCCTCTTGAATCTTCTTTGCCTTGCTTCTTGTAATTGGTCCTTTAGATACATGCAATGGTTCATTGGTTGAATTCATATCAATAGTGTTGCATCAGAGATTGGAATTCATAGAGTAACGATGCAAAATGCGGAAGCTAACAAAATTATTAAGCACTCTAATTACACTTAATTTGAGTTCAAAACAAGCTAAAAATAGTTTTTCTAAAACAAGAGTTTCTAGAATGTATACCTTTGTAGATTCCCTCTTGATCCTTGTTCTCTACGCGAAATTGGATCTCCAAATCATCGGTAGACCATCAAGAAGAGTTTCTCTACTATTCTCAACCTTGGATTGAGTGGTGGAAACTTTAAAATGAGATGGATTGGATAAGGGATTGGAGAGGGTATGAGAGAATTTTTTTTTTTTTTAAAAAAAAAACTTTAGAATTTTCAATTAATTCAGTATGCATGCACTCCTCTGAAATTAAAGTATTTAACAAGTTCAAACATGCAAGTACGTAGTCTTTCAGCTAATTGACACTTCAATTAGCACTAAATGAGTGGGCTGTTGGGGTTGATGCCCTAAATCTCGTAGGGTTCTATAGTTTGTAAACATTTGTATGAACAAAAATTTTGTGATTTATAATATGAGATATTTTATTCACTTCAGTCTATGAAATATGAGATATTTTAGTTGCATTAACCACAAACCAATAAACTAAGATTCCTGGTTATCGTTGTAACTTAAACATGTATGTCGACATACAAGTGGATCGTGCTTTAAGTGATATCCTAAATGGTCTGTAGTATATGGATAAAGGAGGGATACCTTATCCTGGTGACACTACGAGTGTGGCCGACTTTGTAGGTGTTACAAATGTTGTAAAATGCTAGAAATGATCTGTTCCTGATCATTCATGTATTAGACATGCGAGCGAGGATACTTTATACAAAGGAGTTTGTATAAGATTGGACCACTAAATGTTTAGTCTCGTTATATAACGTCGTTCATAATTGAGACTTTCATTTCACTAGGATGACCATAGGTAACATGATCTTAATCCTAAGTGAGTTGTAAACTCCTACTTATGAGGGCGGTCCTTTGATTTGCATGGGTAAGAGTGGTCAGATCGTCGACTGAAACCTACCACTTTAGGGATTCGTCTGATTGGGGAGCTAGGAACTCAGCTACACAAGACGAAATTCACTCCTTCCCCGAAGCAGGGGTAAGTAGATAAATTGCTCTCTTAAGGGGGCTGATTCTAGGGCTTGAACAATGTGGCACCACACCTTCTCTTGGGCCGAGAAGGGTTTAGTCATAGTGGGACTATGATTTATTATTCATTAGAGGAATCAGTGGTACTTAAGAAGTTAGATGTAACTACAAAGGCAAAGCGATAAATTGGCCCAGCTGTACTTATGAGCGATTTGTGAAGGCTCGTTGTAATATTGATTGGCTATATCCAATGGACACAGAAATATATCTGTAGTGCAAAGAGTGTAGTTGTCGGTCTTTAGTGGAGTGCCCGAAAGTTAACAAATGGTGGATATCGTGATTAAAGAGTTTAGTTAGTTATTCACGTACCATTGGAGCTTCATGCTACATGTCCATAAGGTTCTTTTGGTAGCTCAATGGATTCAAGTTGAGAATCAGTTTTTTGGTTAGTTTGAAATGTTCAAATTAACAAGAGGGAATTTGTTTATATATGATATAACTAAATGAATTAAATTATATATGATATAATTGATATGATGTATTTGATGGAGCAATTAATATAAATATGATTTATATTAAATTCCATAAAAGAGAAATAGAATTATGGTTTATATGATGCATATGATACAATATTAAAACGATAGGTTATAAATATAATAAAATAAGTTAGTTATTGTATTTATTTATAATTTATTAATTATGAGATAATTAATTTTCATTTTCTCCAATAACCAACCTTAGTGGGTGGTTTAGACGGTTTATAGCAACTGTGAGAAAAAAAATAGTGTTTTCAAATTAGTCGTTCGAAACATTTCACAGAAACACTATTGAGTAAAATGAGTTTTACTACATGATAGCCTTAGAGCCTAAACGATCGAGTAGATAAGTCTATATGATAGACTTCTTCTTCTATATGATTGGTTATCGCATACTCGATCGTCTACTTCCTCCATCCCTCTATCCAAATTCATACAGAGCCCACAACTTCTGGATTCTCACACCGAGAATACCAAGGTAACCTTGTGGAGATGTCGAGTTCTGTTCGAGGATCAAGGATTGAGTTGTACTCACTAATGATCGAGGTTTATCCAGAGGCTCGTTGCTTTTTGCTTGTTTGCTAAGTTGTTTAACGATCAAGGGAAATACGTGAAGAAAGAGTTCATCAAAGGTATTGTTTACTCGATCCTTTGTTTTAAATTTTGAAGCATGCTATAATTTATCTTTGATGCATAACTGTTTTTGAATGATTGTAAATGTTTCTGTTCTTTCATAATGAAGTTTGGAACGATCCGCTTCCGCTCACTAGTTCTTTAGTTTTAGAGTGATAGGACTCCAATTATGTGGCAGTATCAAAACAAAAAGAATAAAAGAGAAAAGGGGATGTTGGCGGTCAAATCAGTTAAAAGTTATTGTCAAGGTTGATGGGAGAAGTTGAGAATTAAAAAGAAGGAAGAAAACAGAAAGGGGGAGTGAATTCTGAATAGTAAGAGTGAGGACGAGGGGCTCTCGAGGGTGGGAGTTCGAAAGACGTCATGGAGAAGCTATCGCAATGTGCTGCTTATCACTTACTTCTACTAGGCGATCGTGTAGTAAAACTAAGTCATCGTGTAGCGGAGCTCAATGATCGTGTAGCATTTGGTAAGCGATCGTATTATAAATGGTAGGCGATCGTATAGTAACCGGTAAGCAGACGTGTAATAGTTGTAATCGGTCATATAAGAATTTGTGTTCGATCGTGGAGGATTTAGTAAGCGATTGTTTAGTAATACTAAGCGATCGTGTAGGACTTGTAAATGATCGTTTAATGTTTGGTAAGCGATTGGGTGACAGTGTGTAAGCGACCGATTAGTCTCGTTTGATTCCTATCGTCTAATAAAGAAGTTGTTCTTTGTTTAACTGCTTTTTCAAAAGGCTGTACCAACCTATTACATTAATAAAGAATTTCAAGAACCAGTTTCCTAACAAATTGGTAACAAAGCAACCACTTGGGCAAGCATGGTTCAGAAACGTTTTGAAGAGATATTGGAATTACTAAAACAAGAGATCTTCAGATTCAAAGTCGAAATACAGAAATTGTCGATCATAAAGGAGAATTTGGCATCATTGGTGAAGAGCATAGAGAATTTCGGATTGCAAGCAGAAAAGCATCAACAGATGCTCTTTTCTTATGTTACGGAACTAGGAAAGGCAAAAGTGACGGAAGAGGTAGAAAGCTCGAATAGCCGTAATGGGTGCAAAGCAAATAGTTTGGGGAAAGCGTCGGAGAAGATGCGATTTGCGATCAAAGCAAATTCAAGAAAGTCGAAATGTCGGTATTTAATGGAAGCGATTCAGATGAGTGGTTATTCAAAGCAGACCGCTACTTTCAAATTCATAAGTTAACTGAAACTAAGAAGATGACAATAATAGTTGTGAGTTTCGACGACGCGACATTAGATTGGTACTGGCCGAAGGTGGGCAGAGAGTCGATCAAAGATTGGGAAGACTTGAAGAAAAGGATGCTTGTGCGATTCCAATCTTTAAGAAAGGGATCGATCTGTGGAAGATTCCTGGCTATTAAACAAGAAACAATGGTGGAGGCATATCGAAATCTGTTCGATAAGTTAATAGCACCGTTGCTGCATCTGCCAAATAAGGTTCTTGAGGAGACATTCATGAATGGTTTGGCGCCATGGATAAAGACGGAAGTTGAATGCTGGGAACCCACTTGGTTAGCGTAAATGATGTCGCTGGCCGAGCGTGTTGAAGATAGAGAAAATGTGCGGGTTGAAGTCAGGCAAATGCAGACATACGGGGGTAAGTTCCACAATTCGAATGCTTCAAAATCCAATACTAACAATATGAGTAAATTAGTAAGTGTAAATGATTCGAAAGGGAAGGGGTGACCGAAGAATCTTCCCAATGAGGACCATTACCTTGCAAGGAACATCAAGTAATGATAACAGGAGAGAAATGTCGACGAGAAGATTAACAGATGCTGAATATCAATCAAAGAGAGAAAAAGGGCTCTATTTCTGGTGTGATGAAAAATACACTGTTAGACATCGGTGCAAAGGGCAAAAGTCAAGAGAATTGAGATTGTTGGTGGTGAAGGCGTCTATAGAGGAGTGAGAGTTGCATGAGAAAGACGAAGCAAGAGAAGCAACGTTAGAATTGCGTATGCTGACGCTGAGTAAGGAAATTTCATTTGTTACTAAACTAACCATGAACTCAGTTATGGGATTGACGAACCCACGAACAATGAAAATTAGAGGGGATATCAAAAAAGATTCGGTAGTGGTATTGATAGACTGTGGATCGACCATAACTCCATAACATAAGGTTTAGTAATCGTCTGCAGTTGAGCATCACAACCACGGCTAGTTACAGAATAGTTTTGGGATCGGGACCTGATCTGCGAGGCAAGAGAGTATGCCAAAATGTGGAAATGAGGCTGGAAGATTGGAGAATGTGTGACAGTTTCATTCCACTGGAGTTGGAAGGTGTTGACATGATTTTGGGGATGCAATGGCTACACTCTGTGGGAAAAATAGAGGCCAAGTCAGACAGAGGGGTTAGTCTGAAATGATGAGGATATGGGATGGGGCTCTGCGAGTGCTTCAGAAGCATTGGAGGATGACTCAAGAGAAAATGAAGGAGACTATCAAAGAGGTAGCTGAACAAACATAACTTTACCTTGAGGACAAGGTAAAAGTGGATGGCGAGGGTAATGATAGGACTCCAATTATGTGGCAATATAAAAAAAAGAATAAAAGAGAAAAGAGGAAGTCGATGGTCGAATCTATTAAGAGTTATTGTCAAGGTTGTTGGGAGAAGTTGAGGTTTAAAAAGAAGGAAGAAAACAGAAGGGGGGAGTGAATTCTGAATAGTAAGAGTGAGGATGAGGGGCTCTCGAGGGTGGAAGTTCGGAAGATGTTGTCGTGGGAAGCTATCGCAGTATGCTACTTATCGCTTACTTCTACTAGACGATTGTGTAGTAAAACTAAGTCATCATGTAGCAAAACTCAGCGATCGTGTAGCATTTGGTAGGTGATCATATAGTAAATGGTAGGCGATCGTATAGTAACCGGTAAGCGAGCATGTAATAGTTATAAGCGATCGTATAAGAATTTGTGAGCGGTCGTGGAGGATTTAGTAAGCGATCGTGTAAGACTTGTCAACGATCGTTTAATGTTTGGTAAACGGTTGGGTAATAGTTTGTAAGCGACTGATTAGTCTCGTTCGATTCCTATTGTCTAATAAAGAAGTTATTCTTCGTTTAACTACTTTTTCGAAAGGCTGTACCAACCTGTTACGTTAATAAAGAATTTCAAGAATCAGTTTCCTAATAATGATAAGACCCCAATTATGTGGCAATATCAAGAAAGAAAGAAGAGATGAGAGGTGGTTGAATCGGTTAAGGATGAATTCCAATTCCGTTGGAAGAGGTGGAGGTTTAAAAGAAGGAGGAAACGGAAAGAGAGGGAGGGAATTCAAAATATCAGGAGTGAGGAAGAGGAGCTCTCGAGCGTAGGAGTTCGAAAGATGCTGTCGTGAAGAAGCCATCGCAGTGTTCCGCTCATCATCTACTTATACTAGGAGATTGTGTAGCAGAGCTCAGTGATCGTGTAGCTTTTGGTAGGCGATCGTATAGAAATTGATATGCGATCGTATAGTAACTGGTAAGCAATCGTGTAATAGTAATTCGTAAGAGATCGTGTAGGAGTTTATAAGCAATCACAGAGGATTTAGTAAGCGATCATTTAGTAATACTGAGCGATCGAGTAGAAATTGTAAACGATCGTTTAGCGTTTGATAAGCGATTGAGTGATAATTGTAAGCGATCGTTTGGTTTTGTTAACTCTTATCGTTTAATAAAGAAGTTGTTCATCGTTCAATTGTTTTTCCGGAAGATTGTACCTACTGTTACGTTAATAAAGAATTTAAAGAATCAATATTCTAACAAATTGGTATCATTTGTTAGGATAAGGGTTCTTGAAAGGTATTGTTTACTCGATCCTTTGTTTTTAATTTCGAAGCATGCTGTAATTTATCTTCGATGCATAACTGTTTCTGAATGATTGTAAATGTTTTTGTTCTTTCACAATGGAGTTTGGAATAATCCGCTTCCGCTTACTGGTTCTCTAGTTTTAGAGTTTCTTGGGCAAGGTGTTGAATTATGGAGAAATTCACTCAAAATCCCATTTTTGGGATAAATCCACTAATTCAATTTCAATTTTTCAAATTAATTTAATTTAATTCAAGAATAAATTAAATCTCAATTCAATTTCTATAAATTGAATTTTAAAAATGAAAAAATTGGTTTTATTTTAATTAATAAATTAAAAATTTTAATTAATTTAATTAAATAATAATTTAATATCAAATATTCAATTTATAAAACACATAATTCAAACATGAATCCTCATTCATGTAATCAATATTTAAATATTTTAAACTCTCCAATTACATTTAATTTTGATAAATTTAAACATTATTTATATTGAATATAATTATCCAAACCCTAAAATTGAATTGAATATTTCAAATTTTAAAGTCTAATTTTGAATTTGGACACTTCAAATTCACTCAATTTTCTAATCAAAGGTGTAATGTTTTACGAGCTAGTAGAGGGTCCTTATAGACCTACAGATCACGAGCTCCTACGATTTGAGATTAATCGATTAAACTCTTTAACCTGAGTTAATCAATATTCGTTAACCACCGAGACATACCACTATCGTTCGTATTTACAGTTAGGTCAAAATTACCGTTTTACTCTTATAAATACATCTTGCTCCTTAAGCTCCCATTGATCCTCTATTGAACAATTGGTTTATAGTCTAACTAATAAACCATGTCCCTCTCGGTGATGAGAGGGTGGGGCCCCTTTGTTCAAAACCAGGAATCAGTACTCAAGGGAACAACCTATCTGCTAACCCTAAATTTGGTAGGAGTGAATTCCATCTTGCAAGATTATTTCTCCAACTATCTATTCAATCTTACCCCAAAATGGGAAGCTTGTTGAGCAGTATTGTTGAACTACTCTCACCTCTGCAGATCAAAGGATAATCCCAAATAAACAGGAGTTCATAGTTAGCTCAGGATTAAGATCGAGTTACCCTAGGTCATCGAATTGAAATAGTCAGTTTAGACAGTAAACGGTTGTTATAAAGAAAAGTGACTATTTCATGGTCCGATCTTATGCAAAACTCTTTTGCATAGGATGCCCCTACTCGCATGTCTCTACATGAACGATTTCTGGATCACATCTTTTGTATCAGTATACAAAGTAGGCCACATCCATAGTATCCCCAGGACTAGGTATCCAATCTCATCCATATACTTATAGACCTTTTTTTCTATATCTTATAATTGGATCCTCTTTTATGTCTCTACATAAAGTTATAGTATTCATACTATAGTCATGGATTCGTTTATTGGATTTTATAACATAGTGCAATTTCAATTTCAATAACACTTTTATTGAATAAATTCTTCACTAAGACTTTTGATAAATAGAATATGTTTCCATGATTATAAACTACGAGTTTTAGGACAACCCCAACAGGAACTCAAGGACAATCCCAATCATGACAATTTTGAGGTCGTTAACCATAAATTTTTTTCTAACTGAATCTTTCCACATCGTATAATTAAAAAAGTCAAATTAGAGGCAACTAACGAAAAATTACAGTTTGACATTTTTGCTAAAAAAGAAACAAATTAATCTACATTAGATTTTAGCATAACTCTAAAATATCCAATCAAATTTAGCAAAAACTAAATGAACCCCATTTAACATCTAATTTTTGCAATAATGCTTCAGCGATTTAGGACAAAAGAAACCGAAGGGTAGTCAGTTTTCCCTTCACTGAATTGAGACACTCTTAACCAATTATTAAACCAGAATAACTCTTATTTCTATAACAATCAGTCATCATTTATTTGGTCAAGAAATCATTAACTAGCTTAACAATTTCTCGTTAGTGTGACCCTTCATTTTAAACCATAGTGTTCCGTTCCAATGAGCCAACCGAAGGGAAAAATTGATTGGAACAAAAATTAAAGCAATCCTATCGTTTTATGGAGTTCGCCTTGATATTTACCTACAGCAAAAACTATCTGAAGAGGGATGCTCCTAGGATGCCTCGAGGCCGTGGAAGAAGATCTCACGGTGCAAACCAATGAAGGAGACCATAGAGCATGCTAACACATATCTCTCTCTCACTTACTATAAATATTCTTTCCATTCACCTTGATATTGACCCATGCAAACGCCATCCGAAGGGGGACACTTCCAGGCGCCTCGAGGCCAAGCATGAATCTCACGGTGTGAATATAAAGGAAGAAACGTGATTGCAAATTGATGTATCATATACATCTTTTTCCTCCCACTGAGTATTTTAATTGTTGGGTTGAATGTCCTAAAACTCGTAGTTTGTATTGTTAAACTTATTCTATTATCAATAAAGATGTTATTGACGTTTATTCAATAAAACTATTGTTGAATTTGTAAATTGTACTTGTAAAGTCTAAAATCCAATAAACTAAAGATCCATGGGTATTATATCAATACTTGAACTTTATGTGGAGATATAAGTGTTGGGCTTGATGCCCTAAAGTCTCAAGTTCTGTAGTTTGTAAACAGTTTGTACGAACCCTTGTGATGTATAATATATAATATTTTACTTCACTTCTTGGTTTTGCTCAATGAATGTTTTATTTGCTTTACCACAAACCAATAAATCTAAATCCCTTGTTTTCTGTATATAACTTAAGCATGTATGTGGTGACATATAAGTGGATCACGTCTTAAGGGATAACCAAAATGGTCTGTAGTATATGGATATAGGAGGGAAACCTTATCCTGGTAATGCAATGAATGCGGCCCGCTTTGTGGAGTAGTTGCAAGTGTTATAACTTGTCACAGATGGTCTAATCCTGATCATTCGTGTAGGGGACATGCGAGCGGGGGCATCCTAAACAAAAAGTTTGTATAAGACCTGACTACGAAGTGTTAAAGTCTCGTTATATAACGTCGTTCATGACAAAGACTTCACTTCACTAGGATGACCATAGATAACATGACCTCAATCCTGAGTGAGTTGGAAACTTCTGCCATTGAGGGTGGTCCTTTGATTTACATGGGTGCGAGTGGTGATAACTCATACAAATACAAGTTATTTATACCGTCTTATTTAGAATATGTGGCAATAGGAAGAAAAAATTGCGTTGAATGTAGTAAAATTGGCTTAGAAACATGAAGCTTGTAAAAGCAATGCAAACACACCAGTTGACCACATTGCGAGGGCAAAAAGGATGTCCAAACCTTTGTTTTGGCAGGTATCACCGCATGCGGCCATCGCTCATGGACAATAAGATCAATGCATTCTCGGGGATTTCTGAAATCCTACAGCTTTTTCTGACGTACGACCTGAAAAATGGAACGTGGAGCAGAGCGGACATTCCCACCAGCCGCGACAAGAAGATCAATGCATTCTCGGGGATTTCTGAAATCCTACAGCTTTTTCTGACGTACGACCTGAAAAATGGAACGTGGAGCAGAGCAGACATTCCCACCAGCCGCGACAAGAAAATCTAACTTTTCAGAGCGAGACCACTGAGGCAAGAGGTGCTAAAATCTATAAATAGCGATAAAACAGAGAAGAGAGACGAGAAAACAAGGAGAATAACCAAAAAGAAGATCTGTGCAAGGAACTCTCTTCTCCCAAGAACTCTCATGAGAAGGAAGTTCTCCATCTCATTCCTCCACTCATCCAACGTGCCAGCAAGCAGCAACTTTGATCAGGATCCGTGCCAAGACATTGACACGTAGCTCTCGACTGTTCCTACTTTCTGTTCATCGTTTGTTGTTCATTTTCTGTTTATCATTCATATCTCTGTAACAAAAGTTTTACCATTATGCATCTATCTTTTATTTCTTTCACCATGAGTCACTAAACTTCTAGGGTGAGGGGGAAGGATTGAGTGAGTGAGTCAGTCCCTGTTGAAGATGTCAGCTAAGTTTATTTAACGTATGCGCAATGGCATCTTCGCCTCCAAGAGCAGAAGTGAAGATGTTAATCCACCTCTCGAAAAAAGGTTGATAGAATACGTTAACTAAAGCAAAAAGTATTTCTAGAGATGGAAACAACCTTGCGTTTGGAACATTCGTCCCTGATTATCATAGAAATATGAAGATGCAGGAGAACACCGAGAGGTGTAAGCCAAGGGAAGACAGAACCTTCATTGCACCCTTAACAGGATTGAAAAACTCGCGATAATCTTTTCCCCTAACCTGTTTCACTCTACATTTCTATCCACAAGACATGCCATCACATTCACTTACGCACACCTTGCACAATTTTAGCTTTATTTATTACCTGTTTGTAAATTTACCATCGCATTTATCCTCTAGCACTGCATAATCATAATTTGTTTACGATCGCACATATCACCTTATTGTCGCACAAACATTGCAAATCCCTGCATTCGACCACGGATCATCCCGAGAAACTTTCGTCCTCGATATACTTAGCAAGAAAGTAAGAAAACTTGTGATAGGAATGCATGGTCATTGCATACGTGCTTAAACGCATAATATATATTCTCTAGTCCAATGCATGACCTCCGACGCATGAAGATTAATGTATAACATAAGACAAGCATATTTTCCTCTCCTTCCTTTCCAAAGAACAAGTTTTTGGCACCGATGCTGGGGATTGGAGACTTTAGTGTTGATATTTTTGTGATATTGTGCAGGACCAGTTTTTGGAGTACGGTGTGCTTAAGTGAAGAACGAGTTTTGGGATGGATCCAGAATTCAATGCCGACCCAGAAATCAAGAGAACCTTTCGTAGGAGAGCATGCAAAATTGTAATAGGCGTCGCAGAAATATGACGAATAACAACAATGACAGGGTCAAAGTAAACCAAGGAATGAATCAGCCGACACAAGACCCAGTCTTCTTGGCTGCTGATCACAATATTCCCATGTGAAACTATGTTGTGCCCAACTTATATGATTTTTCGCCTGGTATCGCAAGATCAATAGTAGAAGAAAATACTAGGTTCGAGATTAAACCTGTTATGCTCCAAATGATACAAAATGCGGGCCAATTTGGAGGTTTACAAGGAGAAGACCTGTATGCACATCTCACCAGTTTTGTCGAGATGTGCAATATGTTCTCCATTCCTGGTGTGACACCAGAAAACATCAGACTCTATCTATTTCCTTACACACTCTGAGATGAGACCAAGAAATGGGCCCATTCTTTAGAGCCAAACAAAATTCACTCATGGGATCAGCTGGTAGAAAGATTTATGAAAAGGTTCTTCCCTCTCGCTATTAATGCAAGAAGACGACGGGAAGCACTAAATTTCGAGCAAGCAGACAATGAAACTCTAAGCACAGCATGAGAGCACTTTCGACGTTTGGTGAAGAACTGTCCGCATATAGGAATCCCAGATTGCGTTCTTATGGAAACTTTCTATAATGGCCTGAACAGAGCAATGAAAGCGGTCATAGATTCCTCAACAACTAGAGGTTTTATGGATAAAACATATACCAAAGCCAAAGTTATCCTAGATCGCATATCGCGAAATATGGATGATTGGGTTGATGATGGATATGGAGGTAGGAGCATGGAACAAAGGAAAACAAACAGCGCTATTATCCCAATGGACACAATGACAACACTAGCTGCCCAGATGGCCACAGTCACCTCGCTCTTACAAACCATGGCCATAAATCAAGGAGCACTCTCTCAGAATGCAGCGCAAGCTGATAACGGGCAGAAATGCGTTATCATAGTGCTAAGTTCTTAAACAATTCTAGCTTGCGTTGGTAAAATATGTTAAATTGCGTCCAAAAAGCATCAAATTCATAATATTGTGGTCGCATGCGTTCATCACATAGAAATAGTTGATTTTTGTGTTTATATGCAGAATATGCGTTGACGCAAGGCGGAAATTGCGATCATAGGAAATCATTGGTCCAGCGCAGCATTACCGCAAGACTTTGCGGTGATTATGTTCGCAAAGATTTAATCAAGAAGGATTGTCGCAACTTGGTAGGCGCATCTAGGTGAAAGGCATAATTAATCACGATGGGACAGAAAGCTGATGATGGTCGAATCCGAATTAAGCTGACAGCCGCTAATGATAACAAGTACATTCAGCTTTTCGATGACAAATATTCGTCGCATCAGTCAGGGAATTAAAGCCATCCCATCTGTGCAATCATAAGAGAGAAGTCGCCTTCACCCCGAAGCTCTATAAATACCAGAGGCATCCTTTAGAAAAAGGGTTCACCAGTTCACCATCTTACGAGTTCATAAGTTCTATTCATAGTTTAGTCTTGTACTTAGATTTTCTTTTACTTTAGGGCGGACGTTAAAGAAAAAGGTTGTGCCGACAGATCGTTCTGATAAGCTTGGGAGAGCGCCGGAAGCTTAAAAAACAGAGAGAGAGCCGACTCTTGCAAAAGCAAGAATATCTTTTGAATCGAATAGAGATTGACAGTGTAAAAGCCTCGGTCGGCAAGGAATTACTACTAGGCTCTCTGCCTTTATCTTCCATTGTTATTTTGTACTCAACTCATTTATAAAAATGGAATTTCCTTCTCTATATCTGTTCACTCTCTGTTATTTACGCATGAGTAGCTAAATCTGTTGAATGGGCTGAGAAGTAGGGAATCTTCATTCTATGTGATTATCTTGTATTATGTTGCTTCATTCGTTCATTAGAGATACTCAGGAGGGTAGTCTAAGGATAAGATCTCGGCTTAGGAAAGTCATGTTAGAATTTAGACTCGGGAGAGTCAGATTAGAACGCATAATCAAGAGATAGGAGCTTAGGAATAAGCACTATTTTCTATTAACGTATCGCATGCATCCTAGAGATAGGATATGATTGTGTGCGGTCACCTTGCCTTTATGCATCTTGGATCATTGCATAGGACAAGAGTAGAGACTTAGAAATAAGCTCTATGGACACTTTTGCATTCAACACATGTGTCCTAGACTTAGGAGCATCGCATTTGTATTGGGAAATGACTTGTTATTCATGGTGGTAGCATGATCGCATAGTCTGACGCATTCCCAAGTAATGCTAGCTAAAGACCTTCTCAACCCGTTCATCCGCATACTCAGTCCATCTATCACACAATCAGACTTTTCTCAAATTTGCTGCATTTATTTCTTTTTCATTACCGCAATCAACAACAAACCAACAATTAATTGAGTTATCGGTTATCGCAAAGTTTTCTAAAAATTACCATCGCAACCTATTTTCACAATTCCCTGAGTTCGACCCTGGACTTACCAGAAACTCAGTGGGATTTACACTTGGATTCCACTGATAAAACTTGAGTGCTCAATGCATTTTTCACCATCGCATTTCCTCCACATTTCCACATCACAAAATAACGCATCAAGTTGTTGCGCAACTTGTATTCACAAGTCCCTGAGTTCGACCCTGGATTTACCAGGAGCTCAGTGGGATTTACACTTGGATTCCATTGAGAAAACTTGAGTGCTCAACGCATTTTTCACCATCGCATTTCATCCACATTTCCACATCATAAAATAACGCATCAAGTTTTTGGCATCGTTGTCGGGGACTTCGAAAAAATAGTGTGCTAACGGTAATTTTTCTGATTTCTTTGCAGACTCTCAATCTCTGGCAAATTACGACCCAGAGATTGAGAGGACATTCAGAAGAAGATTAAGAGACCGCCAACAACAATAGTCAGATAAAGAAGAGATGGCAGAGCAGCCTTGAAATGGAGCACCAAATGAAAAAAACGTCATGGTGAATCCAATCCTTTTGGCTAATGATCGAAATAGACCCATTAGGGACTATGCATCACTAAAACTCTATGATTTCTCCCCAGGAATCATGAGGCCTGCCCTTAATGGAAGCAGATTCGAAATGAAACCGGCGATGCTGCAAATGATCCAGACTGCAGGAAAATTCGGAGGATGGCATGGCGAGGACCCGCACTCCTACCTCCCTAGTTTTATCGAAATCTGCAATACTTTTGTGTTCCCGAACATCTCTACCGAAGAAGTTCAACTAACTTTGTTCCCATTTTCTCTTTGTGATTAGGCAAGAAAATGGGCATATTCCCTCGAGCCGGGAGAGATCACTTCATGGGAACAGGTCGTAGAGAAGTTCAGGAAGAAACACTTTTCACCAACTGAGAATGCTAAACGAAGGAAACTCATAACAAATTTTGAACAAGACATGGACGAATCGCTCAGCGATGCCTGGGCGAGGTTTAAGAGGTTGGTCTGGGACTATCCACACAATGGTTTGCCAGACTGCCTTTAGTTGGAAATCTTTTATCATGGTTTGAATCCCGCTTCGCAGACCGCTGCCAATGTGGCAGTCGCTGGTGGTCTGCTTGACAGAATGTATGACGAGGCTAAGAATATTGGAGGGAGAGTGATCAGAGACTGAGAATTAAGGATAACGACGCAAGTAATGATGCTATTACTTCACTATAGAATCAGATAACCGCAATGATGAACTTAATTCAGGGAATTGCGATCAGCAACCCAACACTGTAAAATGGGCAAATCAATGTAATTAGTCAAAACATCGCAAGGTGTGTAACTTGCAGTGATGGGCACACAATGGAAGAATGCCCATAGAATCCACAGTCTATTTACTTTGTGAAAAACAATCCATTTTCGAATACCTACAATCCCAGGTGGAGAAACCACCCCAATTTTACATGGAAGAATCAACAGCAGAATTTCCAACCTGTGAAGCAATATATAGAGAAAAACGAAACAGTGCTTCAAAGTCAGGCTACGTCCCTCCACAATCTATAATTACAGAGCTAAAGAACGGATCGCAAGGGGCTCTGTCGAGTTAAATAGAACTCCCACACAACCCGGGGGGATCAGGTAAAGAGCAATGTCAGGTTGTGACATTGCAAAATGGAAAAACTGTGGAGGGAGAAAGAAAGGAGCCGAGCTAGACTACTCCCATTGTGGTAGAACCTGAAATTGCGGTGACACAAGAAGAAGAAGGAGAAAAAGAAGCAATAGAGCCAGAAGTTGCATCGACCTTAAAGTCAACAGAGAAGGGGACCGTGAGAGTGTAATTACCACCCTTCCCGCAGAGACTTAGAAAGAAAAAGAATGAAGAGGTACAATAGCAACATTTCCTATCTATGTTAAAACAATTACATATTAATATTCCATTCAGTGAAGTGATTGAGGAGATGCCTGCCTACACAAAGTTTCTGAAGGATATGGTAACCAAGAAGAGGGGAGCTGGTAAGTTTGCCACGGTGGTGTTGACACGGAGTTTGAAATCAATTATTCCACCGAAGATGAATGATCCTGGGAGCTTTACTATACCTTGCTTCATAGGAGGACTGTACATCGGGCAAGCCCTGTGTGTCTTGGAGCCAGCATCAATTTGATGCCTCTGTCGATCTTTAAATAGTTGAATGTGGGGCAACTTGCACCCACAACCGTGAATCTCCAATTGGCCGATAGATCTCTGGTGCATCCAGATGGAAAGGCGAAGGATGTGTTAATCACCATTGAAAAATTTATCCTAGTAACCGACTTCATCATCTTGGATTACGAGGCCGACAAAGATGTGCCCATCATCCTGGGGCAACTATATTTATCAATAGTTCGTGCCCAGATTGATGTGTATAAAGGGGAGATCACTTTGAGCATCAATGGACAGAAGCTCAAGTTTAACATAATTCGTGCCATGAAGTTTCATGACGAAGAAGACTTACATGATTCAAACGAAGACCATAATTTGATTGAAGAAGAGAAGTTTGACGAAGAGAATGAAGAAGAGGATGCAAACACATCCATTGCTGCCTGTAATGCGATCATAACAAAAACAAACAAGGAAAAAGAGATGATCGCAAACAGAGAAGAAGATCCAATAGAAAAAGAAGAAAGAAAAATAATGCAACCGTCCCTAGTAGAACCACCAACATTGGAATTAAAGACCCTGCTAAATCATTTAAAGTACGCGTTTTTGGGGCAGAACGAGAAGCTGCCAGTAATTATTTCCTCCGAACTTAACAAAGACCAGGAGAATATGTTCATGAGCATTCTAAGGAAACATGTGCGAGCAATTGGTTGGACGCTCGCCGACATTCGAGAAATTAGCCTAGCGTACTGTATGCACCGCATTCATCTTGAAGAGGATCACAAGGCAACGATCCATCAATGCAGAGTCAACCCTTTAATGAAAGAGGTCGTTAAAAAGAAGATCATTAAATGGTTAGATGCGGGCATTATTTATCCGATAGCAGATAGTACGGGGGTCAGCCCCATGCAGTGTGTGCCGAAAAATGGTGGCATGACGGTAGTCCCGAACGAAAACAATGAACTAATACCGCAAAGAACCGTCACTGGGTGGCGCATTTGCATGGAATACCGCAAACTGAATGCGGCAACCAAGAAAGATCATTTCTCCCTACCGTTCATGTGATTAAATGCTAGACTGACTAGCTGGAAATGACTTTTACTGCTTTCTGGATGGTTAGTCCAGGTACAACCAAATTATGATAGCTCTTGAAAGACCAAGACAAGATCACATTCACCTGCCCATATGGGACCTTTGCTTTCCGCTGCATGTCGTCGACCTCTGGAATGCGCCAAACACGTTCCAAAGGTGCATGATGGCCATCTTTTCAGACTATCTTGAGAACTCTATTGAAATCTTTATGGACGACTTCTCTGTTTATGGGGACACCTATGAAGTCTATCTAGCCAACCTAGAAAAGATACCAAAGAGATGCAAAAGACGACTCTGGTGCTTAACTGGAAAAAATGCCATTTTATGGTAAAGGAGGCATAGGGTTGGGGCACAAGGTTTCCTGGGCGAGTTGGAGGTGGATAAAGCAAAAATCGAAGCAATCGAAAAACTTCCACCTCCAACAAGCGTGAAGGTTGTACGAAGTTTATTGAGGCATGCTGGATTCTACAGACGCTTTGTCAAAGGCTTTTCGAAAATAGCACGACCACTGAGTGCGTTATTGGAGGCTGAAAGAAAATTTGATTTTGACGAAAATTACCTCAACGCATTCAGAGTTTTGAAGAATGTGTTAATTACCGCACCCGTGTTAATTGCACCTGACTGGGCACTTCCTTTTGAAATAATGTGCGATGCAAGTGAGTATGCGATGGGAGTAGCTTTGGCACAAAAGAGAAAAACAATCTTACATCCCATCACATATGCGAGTAAGACGTTAAATCCTGCTCAGACCAACTCTACCACCACAGAGAAAGAGCTTCTTGCGGTTATTTTTGCGTTGGAAAAATTTCGAGCATATCTGCTAGGAGCAAAGGTACTCATCCATACTGATCGTTAGGCAATAAAGTACTTAATGATAAAGAAGGACGCAAAGCCAAGATTGATCAGATGGGTTCTCCTCCTTCAAGAATTTGACATAGAAATAATTGATTGAAAGGAGACGGAGAACAAGTTGTGGATCACTTATCTAGATTGGAAAACCCTGAAGTTGATCGCAATGAATCAGAGGCGAGTGCGGTGTTCCCGGATGAGCAGTTGTTCCATATTGAAGAACTACCGTGGTATGCAGACATAGTCAACTATCTGGTTTATGAGCAATTTCCTAAATATTATACCTACCACCAATAGAGAAAGTTCAAGCATGAATGCAGAAATTATTATTAGAATGAACGGAATCTGTATAAAAAGGGGGCAGACTAGATTTTGTGCTTATGCGTACCAAATGCTGGTCAACAACGCATATTATCGCAATGTCACGACTGACCATATGGTGGGCAATTTGGAGGATAGCGCATCGTAGCCAAGGTTTTACAGAGTGGATTCTTTTGGCCAACATTGTTTAAGGATGCAGCTAATTACGTAATGAAGTGTGATCGGTACCAACGCACAGGTAACATTTCATGGAAACATGCAATGCCGATGAACATCCTCTTGAAGCGCGAGCTGTTCAACATGTGGGGTATTGATTTCATGGGAGAATTCCCTCCCTAGAATGGTAAACAATATATTTTATTAGGCATCAACTATGTATCCAAGTGGGTAGAGGCAGTGGCGTGCGCCGCAAGCGATGCGGCGGTAGTCTCTCAATTCCTGAAGAAAAACATTTTCACTCGTTTTGGCACCCCACGTGCCATAATAAGTGATTAGGGGTCTACTTTGTTAATCATACTGTCAAGGAGCTGCTGTGCATATACAACATTCTCCACAAGGTGGCCACTGCATACCATCCATAGACGAATGGTCAGGCCGAGGTGTCCAATCGAGAGATTAAGCTGATACTCAAGAAGGTAATAAGGTCGTCACGAACAGATTGGCAAACAAAGCTCGATGATGCATTGTGGGCATACCGAACTACATTTAAAACACACATAGGTATGTCCCCATATGTGTTGGTATTTGGTAAGGCATGTCATTTACCTCTGGAGCTGGAATATAAGGCACTGTGGGCGGTAAAGAAGCTAAACTTTGATTTGAAGAAAGCAGGGGAAGCGCGAAAAATGCAACTAGTCGAGCTAGAAGAATGGAGGATTAACGCATATGATAACGCAAAGATTTATAAGGAGTGCACCAAGCGCTGGCATGACAAACACATATGCGGTAAGAACCTCCAAGTCGGGCAGAGGGTATTACTATTCAACTCACGACTACGGCTTTTCCTTGGAAAATTAAAATCGCATTGGTACGGACCCT
Organism: Benincasa hispida; assembly: GCF_009727055.1. Classification (NCBI taxonomy): domain Eukaryota; kingdom Viridiplantae; phylum Streptophyta; class Magnoliopsida; order Cucurbitales; family Cucurbitaceae; genus Benincasa; species Benincasa hispida. The sequence continues at coordinate 3,298,441 of NC_052358.1, forward strand.
TCATCATTAAAAAAATATTCCAACATGATGCGGTGGAGCTGATCACTAAGGATGGAAGCTGTACATTTAAGGTTAATGGACAGTGAGTTAAGGCATATTGCGGGGATGATTTTCAGCCAGAAAAGCCCTCCGTGAATCTGAAAAACCTGGAATATCCTTTGTTTGGTTCTTGAACTCTAATTTCTTCGACACCTTAAACATCATTTACCTATTTGTTTTTTACTTATCATTACTTCTCTAAAAAAAATTGCGGTAAAAGAATGCTTTTTTGTTTAAAATTATTTGACCCTCTCACTGTTTTTGGTGCAACGATCGAGGCATAGGATTGCGGAGGTGTTACACAAAGAAGCAACTTATCTTAATAGATCGCTGTAAAGAAGAATGTATCAATATGTCCTTCATTTTAGTCTTCCTTCACTTTATTTCAAAATTTGGGGGTTGTATTCTTCCTTCACTTTATTTCAAAAAGTTTTATCATCGCATCCTCTGTGATTACCGCAATCATTTAATATTGATGAATTTAGTAAGTTACCGCATACTGTCTCTTTGCCAATTATGATTTCAATGATGGAAAAACGTACTTCTATTTCTTTCACATATACTTGAGTCAACTTAACTTTAAGATAGTCACCTCATGAAATATTTCTAAAAGTTAGGAGTTTACTAGTTTTCTTTCAAATTCTCTTTACGAAGCTTTCTAAGAACATCGCATGACTTATTTCAATCTTTTGGCAATGAGGACATTGCCGCATTTTAAATTTTAGGGTGAGGTATTTATTTTCAACCTTGCTATTTTGAAAAAAAAAATAAAAAAAAAAGAAGAAAAGAGAAAGAAGAAAAGAGAAAAATAACAACTCCACTGTCAACGCAATGGGAAACCCATGTTGATAAGAGTTAATTTGTGAAGGGCACTTACCCGTGGTTAGATGTCCGCATGACACACGTGGGGGCAAGCCAAAACGAAAGTAAGTCACCAGGATCAACGCATAAATAAATGACAGCAACTCCACTGCTAAGTAGGTATGAGTTTAGTATGAGAAAGAGTGCATTGTTCGTAGTTGGATGTCAGCATGACACATGTGGGGGCAAGCCAAATGAAGACAAGGAACTTGGATCAGTGCAAGGTGAAAAAAAAAATAATAATAACGTCAAGAAATATGCAAGGATAAAATCATTTAACACCGTGGTAGAAAAGTTTTTTTTAAAATAAATCATGCGATGTTTCGGAATTCAGTAAAGTCCTTTTGAAGGTTAAGTTTGCAATCTCTAGGTCTTAGAAATATTTTAAGAAGGGACTTGAATAAGACTTAAGGGAACTTTGGTATATAGGATGTGAACGAAATATCTTTGAGAAATCTAGGAAAAGAACATTGCGGTCGACTTGCTAAAGGAAATCTTTAGCTTATGCTTGAGGACAAGCATTGTTTAAATTTGGGATTGTGATAATGGGCAGAAATGCACATTTATCATAGTGCTAAGTTCTTAAACAATGCTGGCCTGCGTTGATAAAATATGTTAAATTGCGTCCAAAAAGCATCAAATTCATAATATTGCGGTGACATGCGTTCATCACATAGAAACAGTTGATTTTTGTGTTTTTATGCAGAATATGCGTTGACGCAAGGCGGAAATTGCGATCATTAGGAAATCATTGGTCCAAGCGCAGCATTACCGCAAGACTTTGTAGTGATTGTGTTCGCAAAGATTTAATCAAGAGAGGATTGTCGTAACTTGATGGGCACATCTGGGTGAAAAGCATAATTAATCGCGATGGGACAGAAAGCTGATGATGGTCGAATCCGAATTAAGCTGACAACCACTAACGATAACAAGTACATTCAGCTTTTCGATGACAAATATTCGGTGCATCAGTCAGGGAATTAAAGTCATCCTATCTGTGCAATCATAAAAGAGAAACCGCCTTCACCCCGAAGCTCTATAAATATCAGAGGCATCCTTCAGAATAGGGGTTCACCAGTTCACCATCTTACGAGTTCATAATTTCTATTCATAGTTTAGCCTTGTTCTTAGATTTTCTTTTACTTAAGGCGGATGCGAGAGAAGAAGGTTGTGCCGACAGATCGTTCCGATAAGCTTGGGAGAGTATCGGAAGCTTAAAAAACAGAGAGTGTGCCGACTCTTGCGGAAGCAGGAATATATTTTGAACTGAATAAAGATTGAAAGTGTAAAAGCCTCGGTCAGTAAGGAATTGCTATCAGGCTCTCTACATTTATCTTCCATTTTTATTTTGTACTAACTCATTTATAAAAATGGAATTTTCTTCTCTATATCTATTCACTCTCTGTTATTTACGCATGAGTAGCTAAATCTGTTGAATGGGTTGAGAAGGATTTAGGTAGCACAATTGGGAATCTTCATTCTATGTGATTATCTTGTATTATGTATGCTTCATTTATCTATTAGAGATACTCAGGAGGGTAGTCTAAGGACAGGATCTAGGCTTAGGAAAGTCAGGTTAGAATCTAGGCTTGGGAGAGTCAGATTAGAACGCATAATCAAGAGATAGAAGCTTAGGAATAAACACTGTTTGCTATTAACACATTGCATGCATCCTAGAGATAGGATATCATTGTGTGCGGTCACCTTGCCTTTATGCATCTTGCTTCATCGCATAGGACAAGAGTAGAGACTTAGGAATAAGCTCTATGGATACTTTTGTATTCAACACATGCGTCTTGGACTTAGGAGCATCACATTTGCATTGGGAAATGACTTGTTGTGCATGGTAGTAGCATGATCACATAGTCTGACGCATTCCCAAGTAATACTAGCTAAAGACCTTCTTAACCCGTTCATCCGCATGCTCAGTGCATCTATCACACATTCAGACTTTTCTCAAATCCACCGTATTTTTTTATTTTTCATTACTGCAATCAACAACAAACCAACAATTAATTGAGTTACCGATTACCGCAAAGTTTTCTAAAAATTACTATCGCAACCTACTTTCACAAGTCCCTGAGTTCAACCCTGGACTTACCAGGAACTCAATGGGATTTACATTTGGATTCCACTGAGAAAACTTGAATGCTCAACGCATTTTTCACCATCGCATTTCATCCACATTTCCACATAATAAAATAATGCATCACAAGCCAGCGCACTGACGCAAGTGGCAGTAGTAAGTTGTATACAATGTGGAGAGGCTCATTCAGTGGAAGCCTGCCCATCAAATCAACAATCAGTATATTCGAACAATAACCCCTTCAGCAACACTTATAACCCAGGTTGGAGGAATCATCCCAACTTCAGTTGGGGAGGGAACATTAACCAGGGAAACCAGAGGAATCTGCAGACCAATTATTCAGGAAATAGAGGAAATCCTCCAGGCTTTCAGCATCAAGGTCAAGGCCAGAATCATTATCAAAATAGACAACCTCACAACCAACCCTCTTCATCCAACACTTCAACCTATTCATCGTCTTTAGAATCACTACTCAAAGAATACATCCAGAAGAATGACACGCTCATTCAATTGCAAGCATCTTCCATTAGGAACTTGGAGGTATGGGTTAGGCAACTTGCAACCAAATTGAAAAATAGACCACCTAGTACACTACCCAGCAACTCAGAAGCACCCAGAACTAGTGGAAAAGAACAATGCAAGCGGTGACATTGAGAAGCGGTAAAAAGGCGGTCCCCGTGTTAATAGTACCAAAAGCAGTAAGATAATCAGAAGAAACAACCCCCAATAATGACCACCCAACCACAAGCAGTAGAACCACCATTTTGGACGTAAGGATTACTACGCAGATGCAATCTGCACATGACTCTTCAAAGACCCTAGAATTAAAATCATCACAAACACCCTCACCGGAACAATCTCTAGCCTCAAGAGCACAGTAAATTAGGACCTAAAGAAACAATCCTGATCAGGAAATATGACGGGATCCTTCACCATTCCTGTGTAGGTTGAAAAAGAAGGACGACAATAAACAATTCCAGAGGTTCCTGGATGTTCTCCGACAGCTACATATTAACATTCCCTTAGTGGAAGCACTGGAATAGATGCCCAGCTATGTGAAGTTCCTCAAAGATATATTCGCAAACAAGAGGAAGATCAGGGAAAATGAAATCGTTGCACTAACATACGAGTGTAGTGCACTCTTCCAGAATAATATCCCCAAGAAAATGAAAGATTCGGGAAGCTTCACATTGTCGTGCTCGATTGGGGGGAAAGAAGTCGAAAACGCACTCTGTGACTTAAGGGCAAGTATTAACCCGATGCCCTTATCAATCTTCAAAAAGTTAGACATTGGCAACACAAGGCCCACCACAGTCACATTACAGTTGGCTGATAGGTCGATAACGCATCTGGAGGGCAAGATAGAGGATGTGCTTATGCAAGTAGACAAATTTATCTTTCCAGCTGACTTCATTATACTAGACTACAAAGCTGATATTGAGGTGCCAATTATATTGGGTCACCTATTTCTCGCAACTGGGCGTGCACTGATTGACGTACAAAAGGGAGAGCTTACTATAAGGGTTGATAATCAGCAAGTTAAATTCAACGATCTTAATGCATTAAAATACCCGAATGATATAGAAAACTATCAATATATTGGGGAATTGCAGGAAGGACAATGGCACAGCTTCAAGAAGAAACTAAAGAAGAAGATTTTGAGATTGGCACAATGATGGAGGAAAGTTGTGCCACAATATAGACTGATCACAATTTTGAATCAATGAATTTATCTGAGCGATTAACGCAACGAATTAAGCCATCTTTGGAGGAACCACCCGTGTTAGAAATGAAGGCATTTCTAGTGCACCCCAAATACATTTACCTAGGAGGCAATGACACCATGCCCGTTATAATCTCTGCTTCGTTGAGCAAAGAAAATGAGGAAACACTTATCCAAGTCCTCAAGAAGTACGCTAAAGCCTTGGAATGGACCTTGGTGGACATTCGAGGGATTAACCCCTCGTATTGCATGCACAAGATCCATCTTGAAGAAAGAAAAACTGGATCTATAGAGAGGTAGCGCTGTCTAAAACCTGCAATGAGGAAGGTTGTCAAGAAAGAAATTGTTAAGTGGCTTGATGCCGATGTCATCTACCCCATATCTGATAGCAGTTGGGTAAGCTCAGTGCAATGCATTCCAAAAAAAGGGGGTATGACCGTCATCGCCAATAGCAAGAACGAATTAATTCCAACCAGGACAACAACGGGGTGGGGGATATGCATGGACTATTGCAAGCTGAATTTGGCCATAGAAAAGGACCATTTCCCACTACCCTTTATTGATCAGATGTTAGATCGACTCGAGGAAATGAATTCTTTTGTTTTCTTGACGGTTACTTAGGGTACAAACAAATCGCAATTGCACCAGAAGATCAAAATAAGACAACGTTCATGTGCCCATTCGGCACGTTTGCATTCTGACGCATGCCATTTGGACTCTGCAACGCACCAGACACCTTCCAAAGATGTATGATGGCCATTTTCTTAGATTTCTTGGAAGAGTCAGTTGAGGTATTAATGGATGACTTTTTCAGTTTTCGGTAACACCTATGAAACTTTTTTGAGAAATTTAGAGAGAATTTTGAAGAGATGTGTAGAGATGAATTTAGTTTTGATCTAGGAGAAATGTCATTTTATGGTGGAAGAAGGAATAATACTGGGCCACAAGGTACCAAAGGCAGGATTGGAAGTAGACCAAGCGAAAATAAAAAAAATTGTCAAATGACCACCACCAATCAATGTAAAAACACTTAGGAGTTTTTTGGGGCATGCGGGATTCTCTCAAAGATTCATCAGAAGCTTCTCCCAAATCGCAAGACCCCTAAGTGCGCTCCTTGAGGTTGATCACAAATATGAATTTGATAATGCATGCGTTAAAGCATTCCACACTATAAGAAACGCGCTAATCACTGCACCAATTCTGGTTGCACCCGACTGGACACGACCATTTGCACTGATGTGTGACATGAGTGGATATGCGGTAGGAGCGGTCTTGAGCCAGAGAAAGGACAAAGTTTTGCATCCTATTTATTATGCAAGTAAGACATTGAATGATTCACAAGAGAACTATACAACCACAGAAAAAGAAATGCTTGCAGTGGTGTTTTCCTGGAGAAATTTCAATGGTACTTAATTGGATCGAATGTGGTAGTGTATATGGATCACTCTGTGATCAAGTACCTCATGGCAAAAAGGGATGCAAAGCCAAGACTGATTAGGTGGGTACTACTCCTGTAGGAATTTAACCTAGAGATAAAAGACTGAAAGGGCATAGAGAACCAAGTCACAGACCATCTATCACGTCTAGAAAATTGTGAGGTTTAGAGGAAAGAAAAGAAGATTGAAGAAAGATTCCCTGACGAACAGCTGATAACGATATGCAATAACACTCTATGGTATGCGAATATCATAAACTTCATAGTTTGCGGCCAAGTACCTGAAGACTACTCATATCAGCAAAAGAAGAAGTTAAGGCACGATGTTAAATTTTATTTCTGGGATGACCCATTCCTCTATCGATTCGGACCTGACAACATTCTGCGTCGATGTGTTCCTACGCACAAGACCAAGCACATCTTAGAGCTTTGTCATGAGTCCCCTTATGAACGACATTTTGGGGGGCGGCTGTAAAACTCAAACCCTAATTACTTTAAGTAAGAGTAATTAATGTGATGTTTTTAATGAGCTAAATGAAGCCATGTGTAAACCCCAAACTCTAAGTTTCCTAGATAAGCATGTCTAGTCAAGGGAATGTTATATTAAATATTTAACAATTAGAAATCTATGTTTATTTATAGGAGTTGTAGAGAAAGGAAAAGAAAAACATATTAAATGAGGAAGCTCATTTATTGGTTTGGCTGGAGGCACTAAGTATGAGGTGACGTGGCGGTCTAGTCCTTAAACTCGGGAGGCGACAGGAAGATAAAAAGAGAAGGGGAACTTCAAAAACTTGGTTTCGAACATCTACATGAGCAAATTTAGTGAAATTGGTGCCATTTGGAAGCTGGGAGAATCTAGTTTTCGAGATTATCTTGTTGAAGAAAGATTAAAGGAGAAGAAGAAAAAAAAGTGAAGAATTTGCAGAAGAGGCAGAATCTCGGATTAATCAGGGCCCGAGGTGAAGATTAGAAGTTCCAGGCCAAACTATAAGGAATTTTCGGCTAAAATTTTATGGTAAGAAAATAACTCAATTCTAAATAAATTTGTAGAAGGAAGTTTCTTGAAAAGAGTTCTGGATTTTGAGTTATGAATTTTTGAAGTGGAAACAGAGAATCTGTGCTGAAGTAGACAGCTGCTTGGGAAGAACAAGCAGACAGCTCACCGTGGAGAGCGAGAGCGAGAGCGAGATGAGAAGGATGAGAATCTCGCTCAGGATGATAATCTCGCTAATTTTGTGATGAGGATCTCGCTCAAGAAGGAAATCTTGCTAGAAATGTGGGTTGAATCTCGCTGGTGAGGAAGCAAAGCTTGTTAGAGGAGGTGAGTATCGCTAGGATGAAAGTTTTGCTAGGAAAAGCTTGATCTCGCTCATGAGGATGAATTCACTCATAATGATTATCTCGCTGGCAACGTGGTTTTGTTGAGGAAAGTTCCATCAGTAAACAAACTATTTGAGGTATTCTGCTAAGAATTTTGAGGAATCTATTCGGGGATTATGTTCTTTCAGGCCAAGAAGAGCTAGGAGAGGCATATAAACTGTTAAGAGCCTCGACGAACTGTGAGTGACTGTGTGATGATTTAATGTCTTAATGATTTAAAAACCATGATTTCTTTGAAGTTATTTCTCATGCTAAGTGGTTATATGAAGTGCCAAGTAACATATGTTTGACGCTATTTCTCATGCTAAGTAAAGCATGTTTTCCCATGGAAATTGACATGATTTAAGTATGTTATCTTGACCAAGATACTTTCAGCATGTTTTATAACTCCATTTTCACGCTGAACTAGTATGATGATTTGAGCACTAAGCCATAGTTTTCAACTAAATGTTTATGACTGGTTATACGATGGATACTGAAGGACAATGAAAAGGTATCCTAAGGATACTAAAGGACAATGAGAAGGTATCCTAGTTTTGTACCTAAGGTATGACGGTACTCAGTTATAACCACGTGCGCATGAGTAATACGACGTTGAGAGATCGAGCAAAGTTATTTTCATACTAAATCTTATGCGATTCAAGCAACTTATTTCTATGATTGAAAGCATGATCAACGCATGATGTTTACTAATGTATGAGTTTTCCAAGTATGTTTTCCATGTCTAACGCATGCTAGTGATTTTTACAAGCTAGTTCAACATGATTTAAGCCAACTTATTTTACAAAGTATGAAGCATGCATTAGGGTTAAAGCTAAGGTTGAATGAACCTTAATGTACTATGTTTTAAATACCTGAGATTGTCAAAGTACATGCATTGGTATTCCTAAACATAATGAAAAGGAATATTGAAGGTAAGAAAGCTATCCTAAAAAGTTTTCTATGCTATATTTGAAAACTATACTTTTAATGCTCTTCGAGAACTTAGTAGCTTAAGTGAGCCGGTTACTGAAGGTAAGGAAGGTATCTAAATAAATGTACCTAAGGTGTTGATGGTACATAGAAAACTCCACGTGCACGTAGGTAGTTCTGAATGAGAGGCCGAAGTATGGGTCTCTTAGGCAATATACCAGCAAAGGGAGGCCGAAGTATGGGTCTCTTTGCTAATAACAGACGTTGGGAGCTAGAGCGATGTGTGCTCATTCTCAACTAGGGAATAATGATGTTTAATGGTGTTTAAGAGTAGTTATCAATGTTTATGTTTATAGGAAGTTCCTTGAGATGCCCATCGATATATTTAAAGAGATCGACGTAGGGGTCTCTCCTAGCCATAGTTCGATATGATGAGATTGAAGTAGGGGTCTCATCTCGCCATGGCTTGGCTTGGGAATTAGAGCAATGAATGTTCATTCTCAACTAAGATTCAAGTTTCAAATACAATGGTTTTAAAAGTTTTATGTACACGTTTGCTTGGCATATTTTAGTTCCAGTATTATATTTTCAAGCTTTCAGTTTAAGCATGAGATTTATGTTTTTATTAAGTCACTCACTGGCCTTCTAGCTCATGTTTTCAAATGTTTTCCTTTCAGGTAGTAGTCAGTTCCCAAAAGACTTTTCTGTTGCTGCTCTGCCACTCAAAGAAACAGGTTGAAGGAAGCGTCATTGAAGATCTGTATTAGTTAGTACACATGTGTCTGTCTAGTGACTAGGGTTCTTGATGGGGCTCACTAGGTTGTAATATTCATGTATGAACAATGCTACGAAACTATGTAATGTAAATGTGTTAAGTTCTGAGTTAATATGTTCGTATATTGATGATATGTACGTATTTAGAGTTTGAGCAAAAGTTAACAGGTTAGATAGGCAGTAAGTGCCAGCAAAAGGGTTGGTAACTGTTGCAGTCACCATTCCATCCAGGGTATGAGGGTAATCTGGAGCGGGGTGTGACAGCAGCGGACTATCTCAAAAGTTCTGCAGAGTGGCTATTTCTAGCCAACACTGTTGAAAGATGCCCATGCCCATGTTGTGCAATGCGACAAGTGTCAGCGTACCAGGAACATGTCCATACGAGACGAAATGCTTTTAACTTCCATCTTGGAGATTGAGCTTTTTGACGTATGGGGAACCGACTTCATGGGCCCATTTCTGCCTTCAGAGGGCCATCACTATATTCTGGTTGTGGTTGATTACGTTTCAAAATGGGTCGAGGCCATCGCATACGCTAGAAACGATGCGACCATGGTGGCAAAATTTCTCAAGAAAAACATCTTCGCAAGATATGGAACACCCCGTGCACTAATCAATGATGACGACACACATTTCGTCAACTGCATCATCACCAGTCTGTTAATTAAATTCAATGTCAGCCACAGAATTGCAACTGCTTATCACCCGCAAACTAATGGACAAGCAAAAATCTCCAACTGAAAAATCAAGACCATCTTAGAAAAGGTAGTCAGTACCTTCAGGAAGGATTGGTCGCCAAAGCTTGATGAAGCTATGGGCATACCGAACTGCCTTTAAGACTCCAATCAGCATGTCCTCATATGCCCTGGTATTCGGAAAAGCCTGTCATCTGCCTCTCAGCTGGAACACAAGGCAATATGGGCAATCAAAAAGCTGAATTTTGATTTGACTAATGCGGGAGAAACCCGAAAGCTTTAGTTGAATGAGCTAGCTGAATGGTGCATGAATGCCTATAAAAATGCCAAACTCTATAAGGAACGAACAAAAAAATGGCATGAGAAGCGTGGGACTACAAGTACTTTTATTTAACACACATTTGCGATTGTTCCCAGGTAAGTTGAAGTCTCGCTAGTCTGGCCCCTTCCGAATCAAGACTATCTTTCCCCATGGCGTAGTGGAGTTTATAAACGAGGAAGAAAGCAACATATTCAAATTCAATGGTCAAAGAATTAAACCCTACTATGGGGGTTTTGTGGAACGAAGCAAAGAGACCATCGACTTAGGCAGGCAAGCCTGATCGCATGCAAGGATGCGATTTGCGGTAACATTGAAAATATTTTCCAATAAGCATCCATCAAATTATCTTTACTGCTTTGATAGACTAGTTTTATTTCAGTTTATATTTGCGTTAATTGAATGAATGATTGGCATGAGCCTCGCGATGACTTATCATTTTGGTTTTGAGATAAGCATTGCGATGTTGGGTATACATTATGCCCATGTTCTGTTTTATTTAAAAAGAGAATTAAATTGCGGTGAATGTTAAACATATGTTTGCGAATGCAAATAGACGAAGCGTTTAAGTTCCCAAGGGCCATTAATGTGCAGCAAACGAGAGGACATTTTCTGTCTTCTAGTGCCTTAATGGTAAGGAGCGTGGCAGACTTTTGGGATTACCAAGGCCTGTTAAGCGCATTTTCTGCATTCGTTGGGCCTCTCAAGGCCCAGTCTATATAAGCCCTCAACCTCACCGAGCCATCTTTTTCTACATTTTCATTCGAATCTACCCATCTCTCACAGCTTTGCATACTCAAAATCCTACCCTATTCTTCCCCTACTCAAAAGCTCCTCTGTTCTTTCCCTTCACTGGAGTCAATGGTCGGACAATCATCCCACTCTTCTTTCCAACCTTCATCCCCTTAAAAAAATCCTAGTCTCTGCCTGAGAAGCAGCCATTCTACCTGCCAATCGCCGCCTCGCCACCCAGCCAAAGCAGTTCCCAGAGTTGTCGGAAAGCCCAAGCGTAAGCTGTCAACATCTGCATCACCATCCATTCGCCGAGAGGGGCCAAGCACGGAGACCGCCCCTTCCACCAGTCGTGAGGTGGCACTTCCATTGCTTCCAACTAAGAGTGAACAATAAAGGAAAGATGATAGGGATGTCTTTGGGAGCATTCTAAGAAACTTGGAGAAGGATGAGGGTTACCTGAAGCTGGAGTAGTGAACTAGCCCCTGGTGAAGGACGAGTTGGTCGCGGCATCGCAAGGGATGGTCCTTGTGATCTTGAATCTTAAAGAGAATGTCTCAGCAGACTCCAATGAGGGACCCATCAGGGTTGTTATGGAGGATGTGGAAGCAAGGAGGCGGGTAGAGCAGCTCACAAAAGAGATGGAGAAGGAAGTAACGTCGGCCTAACTGCAAGAAGAACAACGGACAGAAGATGATGAAGAGGCTCACAGAGAAAAAGAAAGAAAAGAAAAGTGGAGAGTCGTAAAGAGGCAATACAGGCATTAAGAGAGGCGTCTGAGGAAGGAAGAAGAACGAAGGCAGAAGGCAGAGAGCCCTGTAAGCAAAGGAGAATTCACTACCGCAAGGGTGGAAAGAGGGATGTCAGCGCAATTAGAACCAACATCGCAACAACAGTCCTTGTTACCGCATCAACGATTAGCTAAGACGGGGGCTCAACTCCAAGGTTTGGATGAAAAGGAAGATCCTAACATCATCCAACTTATGCGGCACCGCCGTCCGCGAGATGAAGTGAGGAAGCAGGAGAATGTGCCATAAGGGTCCACCGTGGACCCAGAAGTAGTAGCCCGCATACAGAAGGAAAGAGAATAAAGGAAGAAAGAGTTTGAAAAGAAGGAGAAGAAGATGGCAAAGTCATGCTAAATCATTGCCTCAACCGATTTGGCTAGAAGGCTTCATGATGAGGAGGTTCGCCGTGTCAACGCAATGGCGGAGGAGGAAGCGAAGAAAAATCTCGAAGATGAGCAACGCATTGCGCTCGACGCCGAGCAGCTTGAAAAAAGAGTTTCAAGAAATAGAAGAAGTCAAAAGAAAGAAGAAGAAAGAGAAGGAGTTGCGCACAAGAGCCAAAGTGCAGCGCAACATTGAGTTAAAGAGAAAGGAAAGAGAAGAATGGGAATGGGAAAAAGAAGTGCAGGACAAGGAAAGGGCACACATCAAATGACGCGACTGCTCAGGAAAAATGAAAGGAAAAGTTGGAAGGCATCGAGTCTTCGTCGTCCAGGAGGCGCCCAAAAGTTCGGAAAGAAAATGATGACTTACTGATGGAGATGGGCTTCTTCCCTGCGCCGACCCCACTACCAGATTTCATCATCGACATCATAGTTGAGCTTGGATGGGACACATTCTGTCAATGCCCATCCATAGTCATCCCAAAGGTAGTGCGGGACTTTTATCAAGGCAGGCTCCATGACATCAAGGATGCGGTGATTGTCGATGGGAGGGTAGTGCCATTTAGTGCCCAGGACATCAATCAGCTTTATAAGTTAAAGGATTTCCCGAAAGCACCCGGCAACAAGCTGATTGACGATCCTGCTGAGGAGCATATGGAGGATGCAGTGAGAATACTGGCGCGACCAAGCACCACTTGGACGGTGTCCTTAACTGGTACTAGGACCCTCACATCTAACCGTCTAATGCCAGAAGCGTCTTTGTGGGTCTACTTGGTGAAGAAGAGGCTCATCCCAACCACTCACGATAAAACAATTTCAAGGGATCAAGTTATGGCCACATACTGCATTGCGCGCGACATCTCGATCGATGTGAGCAGATTAATTGTGAGGCAAATTAGAAGCTATGTAGGCCGCATCAGAGGCCAATACTTCTTTCCATGGACTATCACCAGCCTCTGCCTATCTGTAGGCTCTGGCATTGAAGAAGAGCCTATTCCAGAAGTCCATGGCCTCATCAGCACTAAAATCCTGAGAATTCTTCTCAAGGATTTGCCTCATTGCCCCGAGCCTCCACCCAAGTGTCCCCTCGTTGATCTTAATCGCAACCACCTAGACCCAGAAAATGGCAATGCGATGACAAAGGCAAGGAAGTTATCCAAGGCAGTGCATCGCGTCAACCACCCAATGAACCCTTGGAAGAGCCTTTACCTTTGATCATTCCACCACCAAGCCCCATTATTGATCCTCTTTTCCCTCTTCCCGATCATCTTGCCAACCTTCTTCTTGTCCCTGACTCTGATCCCCCATCACCAGCAACATCCAATAGCCGTCCCTCACCAGCCCACCATCCTTCTAGAGCTTCGTCGTATGTTGATGACCCACACGGTTTGGGTGCTGGCCCTTCCATTCAGCCCCAAATCGATGCAAGCAAGACATCAATGGTACCTCTTCCCATCACATCCATTGTTGTTGCCCTTGATGACATGTAGGGCTTCTTAAACCATGAACTCTCCTTCTTCTGCCAAACCCTCACGGAGTTGCGTGAAAACAACACAGAGCTGCGCCAGGCGATGATTAACATACAATGCAACATCTTCACCATTCACTTGAATCAAAAACAGTTAGCAGAACATAACCACAAGTACTTCAACTTCTTAACCGTATATTTACATGGCCCTGTGGTGCCTCCCCATCTGCGACAGCCACTTTACTTTCAGGAGACGCTGCCTGGTGCTTTGTAATCTCCACCCAACAATGAGCCCCCACCTTAAGTCTAAATTTGGGGGTGTATCACCTTCCCTCCCTTTGTATTTTCTTCATTATCTTTTGAAATTTTTGTGTTTGCTGCTATTACAATCTTCTGTACTTAGTTAATTTATGAATATTGAATAACTATCTTTCCTTATCCTTTGTGCTCGGCCTCTTTGTTTATCTCATCCTTTGTCAATTCAAATGTTGTATTTCCTTTTTCTTCTTTTGCGCTGTTTATTTATGCTACTATGATGAGTATTATGTGTAACCTTAACGTAATTTCTTTTACATATCACATGTTTTACCTAACAATCAGACAATTCTTCACAATAGTCTCAACTTTACTTTCTCTAGTACAAGACTCTACTCAAACCTTCTTTTCAAAATTTTGACTAAGTGTTTTTGTCTCTTCTTTCCAAACAATACAATGAGAACCTTGCAACCCTTAAAATTTGGGGGTGGGAAGGGTTTGAGCAAATGCAAAAAAACAAAAAACAAAAAAATATATAAAAAATAATAAACAAATAATAAACAAATAAAAAAAGAAGGGGAAAACCCAAATAAAACTCTGTTGTCAGTGCAATAGAAAATCCCAATCTGATAAGAGTTAAGTCGTGAAAGGAACCTGCTCGTAGTTGGATACTTCGCATGACACCCGTGCAGGTAATCCAAAACGAAGCTAGGTTGCCAGGATCGACGCAACCAAAAAGAATAAAAAAGAAGAGACAACACCATTGTCCAGCTAAAGTAAAAACTTAGCCAAGGGACAAGAGTTGAAGTTGAGCTTGGTACACAACCGAAGTTGAATGTTCGCATGACATCCGTGGGAGCAAGAAAAAACGAAGAGTGTAACCATGATCAATGATCTCTAAGAAATGATGCAAACTAGGCTATGACATAAAAGGTGCATTCCATTTTTACAAGAAAGAGAAAACATCTTTTCAAAACAAGAAGGGAACTTTTGAGCAAGAGGTTTGTCTAAAGTAAAACTAAAGTAGAACGTTCTGAAGAAATTTTCAAAAGATAGAAAGAACAAGTGATTTTAAGAAATGATGAAGAGAAATAGCATTCTGAGTAGCCGATTGACATAAAACAATGACTTAGGACTTAAGCTGAATTGCCTTTGTATAGGATATGCTTGAGGACAAGCATACTTCTAAATTTGGGGGTATGATAACTCATAGAAATACTATTTATATTGTCTTACTTAGAATGTACGGCAATAGGAAGGAAAAGTTGCGCCGAATGTAGTAAAATTGGCTTAGAAACGTGAAGCTTGCAAAAGCATCGCGAACACACCAGCTGACCACATTGCGAGGGCAAAAAGGATGTCCAAACCTTTGTTTGCAGGTAGCAGGTATCACTACATGCGGCCATCGCTCATGGACAATAAGATCAATGCATACTCGGGGATTTATAAAATCGTACAGCTTTTTCTGACGTACGACCTGACAAATGGAACATGGAGCAAAGCGGACATTCCCACCAGTCGCGACAAGAAAAGCTAACTTTTTAGAGCGAGACCACTGAGGCAAGAGGCACTAAAATCTATAAATAGTGACACAACAGAGAGGAGAGACGAGAAAACAAGAAGAATAACCAAAAAGAATGTCACACCCCCTCCTAAGCCTTAAACCCAAGACCGGGAAGGGAGCATGAGGGTAACTAATAGCATCCTAAGACGATACTCATGTACTCGGGGATTTATGAAATCGTACAGCTTTTTTTGACGTACGACCTGAAAAATGGAACATGGAGCAGAGTGGACATTGCCACCAGCCGCGACAAGAAAAGCTAACTTTTTAGAGCGAGACCACTGAGGCAAAAGGCGCTAAAATCTATAAATAGTGACACAACAGAGAGAAGAGACGAGAAAAAAAGGAGAATAACCAAAAAGAATGTCACACCCTCTCCCAAGCCTTAAACCCAAGACCGGGAAGGGAGCGTGAGGGTAACTAATAGCATCCTAAGACGATACTCATGTTCAATATTTCCCCCCATATTTATTACAAATTTTAATAAGTTTACAGTATTCCCTCTATCCCTTTATACACATAAGTAGATTTTCTCTCTATTCTTTGTTACATGGTCTGAGTTGTGCCCTGAGAGTTTACCAACTCCTGAGATGGTGGTGGTGGATGGTGGACTCCTCTTCGAACACTCCGCTTTGCTACATGGGGGGGGATATAAGAAAACATTTGGAAAAACATGAGCTAATAAGCCCAGTGAGTGGTATATTTTCTTATAAACAAAACCTTGGCTTATCAAAAATAAACTTTTGGGTAAAACAGCATGCAACCAACAACACATTAATACCATTTCAAATTCATTTCCTCAGCCAAGCCGATGAGTCATTTCCTATTAACGGTCAACTACTATCAACATAACAACACAACAACAATTTTATGGAAACTTTCCCTATACCCCATTTTCCCGCCAATGTGCACATCGACCATTTCTTTCCCGCTAGTTATGCTTAGGTAACTTGGCCATATTTTCCCGCCGGTCGTCACCGACTATCATTTCCCACCGACCGAAGTCGGCCATATTTTCTCGCCGACCAAAGCCGACCATATTTCCCCACCAAGTACCCTTTTTAAGCATATTAACCATATCCCGAGTATAATTCTAGTTTCCATCACAATATAACACGCAATATCACGACAATCACAACAGAAATCGTGCATCCCTACTCATGCACATTTGACATTACCCTCTACGTACAAGGCTCATATACACATATACATACATAAATCAAAACAACACATATTAACCACTCACCATTAGCAAATCCTCCTAATGCAATTTACTTGTAAATATCTTCCTGCCATTTTCATTGTTTCCAAGAAAATTCCCAATTAATATTATTTCATAAATATCTTTAAAAACCCATTAAAAAAATACTACTAGCTTACCGTACTCAAACATAATATGAATCTGTGCAACACCTCCTTCGAATTCCTTGCCTCCACCACAAACGGCAGCTTTCCCACTAAATGCTCACTCTCTACTTAGGATTTTTACTACTGAAATTGTTTAGAATGAGTTTAACCTTCATGCCGAGGCCTCCTATTTATAGCCGTTCCCAGCCTTTTTCCTCACGACAACTCACCATACAAATGGCTCTTCCTTAGGTTGCCCACGCTAACTCTGACTAACCGAGCTTTGAGTTGTCTAATTCTGGGTTTGCTAACAAAAATTATCTTAATTTGCATGTAATCTCAACCGTACACCACCTACTTAAGTTGATAAAAATCTTCTTGCATGTAATCTCCTTTTGCCACTTCATCTGCTTAATTTCTGATTTATTCATCCAAATTACTAATGAACGCATCCAATTCTTTTCAAATGCGTCCATCTGTCCCAATCTCGCTGGTTTCGCTCTCGTGGCTCTCGCTCTTTCTTACTTTCTCGCTGGTTTTCTCTCGTGGCTCTCGCTCTCTCCAACTTTCTCGCTCAAACTCTTGCTCTCTCCACTCTCGCCCTCTCTCATTCTCTCGCTCAAACTGCTCTCTCCAATCTTGCTCTCTCCACTCTTACTGGTGTCGCTCTCTCCAATCTCGCTGGTGTCGTACTCTCCCATTTTCTCTTCACTTTCGCTTGGCATCACGCGTAGAACAGTTGTTTGGTCCAACGCTTCCATCACCGCATGCCCTCCGCAACACATAGAAAATACTTAAACCATTGTGTTATTCCATACTTAATTCATTTATCTTTGTTTTCCCCGCATCTAAATTCCTCATAATTTTATTATATTTTTTGTTTTTATATCCTATTTCCTCATGCCTTCCAAATTAGGGTTAGGGTATTACAAAGAAGATCTATTCAAGGAACTCTCTTCTCCCAAGAACTCTCCTGAGAAGGAATTTCTCCACCTCATTCCTCCATTCATCCAACGCGCTAGCAAGCAAGCAACTCCGATCGGGATCCGTGCCAAGACATTGACATGCAGCTCTCGACTGTTCTTACTTTCTGTTCATCGTTTGTTGTTCTTTTTCTGTCTATCATTCATATCTCTGTAACAAACACTTTACCAATTATCTCACTACCATGTTCATCTTCATTTCTCTGTTCACCATTATGTATTCATCTTTTATTCCTTTCACTATGAGTCCCTAAACTTCTAGGGTGAGGGGGAAAGATTGAGCGAGTGAGTCAATCCCTGTTGAAGATGTCAGCTAAGTTTATTTAATGTATGCTCAATAGCATCTTCACCTACGAGAGCAGAAGTAAAGATGTTAATCTACCTCTCGAAAGAAGGTTGATAGAATACGTTAACTAAAGGAAAACAGAACCTTAGTTGATCACCTCTCGAAAGAACGTTCGTCCCTGATTATCATAGAAACATGATGATACAAGCGATCACCGAGCGGGGTAAGCCAAAGGAAAACAGAACCTTAGTTGCACCCTTAACAGGATTGACAAACTCGCGATAATATTTTCTCCTAACCCGCTTCACTCTACGTTTCTATCTAATAGACTTGCCATCACATTCACTCATGCACACCTTGCACAATTTCAGCTTTATTTGTTAGTGGTGACGTAAAACTAGCCGTCAAAGACTTGATGACTAAAATTATGCTGGACGCAATATGCGATGCATGTCTTAAGTTATGTGTTTGTTATCATGCGTCGGTGGTCATGCGTTAGAATGAAAATATGCGTTACTCTTATATGCGATGACCTTACATTCCTGACACAAGTTTCTTGTGCTCACGCCAAGTATAACGCAAACGCAGGTTTCTTGGGTGATCCGAGGTCGAACTCAGGGACTTGTAGCTAGATGTATGTGGTGATGTGTTTGTGGTAGATGAATAAAAGAATGATGGAGGGTATAAGCTAATAACTACTCCTACTCCTAACTAATAGACAAAGCATTGGAAGTATGAATGAGAAGTAAAGACACGACAACTGTTGACGCGTATTAAAATGCATGGAAAATAGATAAAATGTGAGGATGTCTTCATCGTAACCCTAAGCTTAGCCGCATGGGCAACCTCAACCAACGCAAGCTATTTGAGCATGCTACACACACTTGTGCCTAATTTTAGGATGCATGCGATGTATATGCGACAGTGTCGAGAGGCCGTATTTCTAAGTCTCTATTCTTGCTCATGTGCTCTCACACATAAACAAGATGACCGCATACCACCGTATCCTACTTCTGGATGCATGCAATATCCCATCTGTAGGGTGCATACACTGTGTAATAACAAATGGAGATTATCTCTAAGTTCCCTATTCTTGCTTATGCGTTCCAATCCGCTCTCTCGAGTCTTAGATTTGATTTTTAGACTACTATTCCAAGTATGCCTAAATGATGAATGATGCGCTCATAAGACAAGGTAATCGCATAAACCTGGCTAATGTAAGATTATTCCTATCTCTAGTGAATACTTGTTACATTGCTTAATGCGACCAACCACTTACCCTCCCAGGCAGTTAGTTGTTGCTGACTTTACTCATGGACATGCATTGCGTCCGCCTATAGACAGGTGTTGCTACAGCTTTTCACAAAGCAAATAAGGTTTTCTCACAACACTCACGCAACGCACACCTCCCAGTGGTTTGCTACATGCTTCAAATTCCTATGCCACATGATTAAGTATGCGATACTCTAGCAATCTCACTAAATGATGCAATGAAAGTTAAGGATGCTAAGTAAAGGAAGATGGAGATGGAATCAAAGGAAATATAGAAATGCATTGCTCACAAAATGTATTAATTTCTTAAGCCAAAATGTAATACAATAAAATATAAGAAAAGAAGAGAAAATGAGAGGACCAGCTGGAAGCAATGTCTTGCTTCCAGCAGATGTGTGTCAAGGTTGCCAGTGGTGCCATGGATGGGCGGTGGAGGACTCTCTCGAGCTCTAACTCTGACGAAGGCTTCGGTCGTCACTCGAAATGGATGAAAGAGATGAAGAACTCTCAAGCTTTCTTCTCACGCGTTCGTCTGGATCACGAGTATCTGCCCTAAGGCGAGCCTCAAGCGAAAAACCATGAATAATATGAAATTTTGCTCAGCAGCTTCTATTTATAGAGCTTGATAGCCGACAGAATTAATGGACCTACTCTGATTTTGACATTCGCAGCGTGATGGTCCTTTTCTGAATCTCTGCTGCTAACGGCATGGTAGGTGAAATGTCAACATCATCTTTTGATTCTCTTGAGATATGCGTTCATGCTTTCATTCCACCAACCCTGCGTTCATGCCTCTATTATAACCGCAACTTCTATGTGATGACTGCAATCGCCTGACGAATGCAACTTCTATGCGATGGACGCATGCGGTTGATGGTCGCAACATCCATGCGTCGAACGTATGTGTTCGCCTTTGCGATGGAGAAATTCTCCGCATGCGGTCATCTTTGCAATAGCCCAACTTCTGCGTATGCATCCGCTTCTTGCATTAGCTACAAAGATAGATAGTTGAACACATAATAACGCATAATACTGGGTTAGCCGAGATTCTTATTATCGAACGATGAAAACTCATTTTCTGATGAATTCCTAACATATTCGCCACATATTTCATGTAACAATCCTCATAATTCTAAATAAAAAGCCCCGTCATCAGTTACCTGTTTGTAAATTTACCATCGCATTTTACTTTCTAGCGCTTCACAATCATAATTTGTTTACGATCACACATATTACCTTATTGTCACACAAACATCGCAAATCCCCGCGTTCGACCTCGGATCATCCCGAGAAACTTGCGTTCTCGATATATTTGGCGAGAAAGTAAGAAAACTTGTGATAGGAATGCACGTCATTGCATATGTGCTTAAATGCATAATATATATTCTCTAGTCCAACGCATGACCTCCGACGCATGAAGATTAACACATAACATAAGACAAGCATATTTTCCTCTCCTTCCTTTCCAAAGAACAAGTGGCCAGGTCGCTTAAGGGTTGATTCCAGGGCTTGAACGATGTGGCGCCACACACCTTCTCTTGGCCCGAGAGGTGTTCACACATAGTTGGACTATGTTGTATTGTTCATTAAAGGAATCAGTGGTACTTAAGAAGTGAGATGTAACTACAGGGGCAAAACGGTATGTTGGCCTAGTTGTACTTACGAGCATTTGTGAAGGATCATCGCACTCATGATTGGTTATATCCGATGGACATAGAAATATATATGTGGTAAGAAGAATTTAGCTTTTGATCTATAGTGGAATGCCTGGCAGTTAACGGATGGTGGATCTTGGGGCTAAAGAGTTTAGTCAATTATTCATGTACCGTTGGAGCTTCGAGCCATAGGTCCATAAGGTCCCCTTGGTAGCTTGGATAAAGTTGAGAATCAGTTTTTGGGTCAGTTTGAAATGTTCAAATTGACAAGAGGGAGTTCAATTGAACTGATTAATTATATATAATATAATTGACTAAATATATGAGATACATTTTTTGGAGGAAATTGGATATAAATATGAATTAAATCAAGTAGAGGAGAAAACACTATAGTAGATATATGATATCAAACTATATGTTAAGAATATAATATGATTATATTCATTATTTAATTAAGTAGGCAGTTATGAGATAATTGGCCGAGTGTTTCTTCGGATTCGTGCAAAAGTGGAAAGTTCGAATTTAGTTCTTGTAACTGAAGAATAAAATGAAAATTGTTTTCATTTTGAGATTGAAGATACAAGACAACAAGAAAAATCACTCACAGTATGAATCTATACGATAGCTTAGCGTTGAGGGCCAATACGATAGTGCCCATCTTCCTAAACGATCGCACACCCACGTACTAAATGATCGCTTAAGTTCACTACATGACCGCTTAGCACGCCGAGTAGACGTAAACGATCGCTTACCATTTAATAGATGATCCCTTAGCAAAACCTACATGATCGTATACCCCGACCTAAACGACAAGCACTCGACTATACGATAGTTATCCCTTTCTCCCATTGGCTTGTTCGTTTTACACGATCACTTTTTCCTCCTCCCCTCTACCAATTCCATCAAAGTCCACCCTTTGGATTCTCACTCGAAGAATATTGAGGGCTTCGAGTGGTGGTGTCGTCCCCGGTTGTTTTTTGTTCGTGCGCTACTGATCGTGTAGACGATCGTGGTGTTGCTAGGCGATTGGTTGTTGGACGATAAGGAGAGTGATGAGTTCGCTTCCACTAGATTGAGTTTGATTGAAAAAAGTCTTTAACTGGTACGTTTTCTCATTTTTTTTATTTTATTTGTTAAAGCATACCAGTAATTAGTGTTACAATGCATATTTGTAGGTTAGATTGTATGTGTGGTAATTCTGTCACAATGAAATTGGAATGATCCGCTTCCACTCATGGGTACTCTTATTTAAGAGTTCCTTCAATAACAGTAGATGAAGTTCAGTAAATAGCCAAAATGGTCTATAATATATGAATAAAGTTGGGTACCTTATTCTGGTAACACTATCGGATGTAGCCCACTCTTTACTTGTTAAACTTGTTGTAAAGTACTACAAATGAAGCGATCCTGATTCGTTCATGTAACACTTCAAAATTTTGTTGTAGTGTAATTTCATTAATTTATATTAATTGGGGAAATTTTTGGAATTTTGGACATTTAAGAGTAATTACTGGAATTTGATATTAAAGTTGGAAATTTATGTTGGAAATTGGATTGGCAGGAATTAATTCGAAATTGGAAAACAAGGGAATTTAAGAAAATAATGGGGATTAGAAAAGAATAAAAAAAATATATTATATTATTTTATTTTATTTTTAATCCTTTCTTTTTCTTTTTCTTTTTTCTCTCTTTTCTTCTCTTTTTCTTTCTTTCTCTCCTCTTCTCACGCAGCCACGAGACCCCCCCTCCCTGACCTCCATCGCTACCCCTGCTGCCTAAGCACCAGCCCATCGAGCCGCCAGTCTGATCGAAACTCTCCCAGCCACACCACCGACCCAGCCCTCCGCACCACTTGCCTCTTCGCACCGCTCGCCCTCCTTCGCACTGCTCATCCGCGTCGGCGCTTCCTCCCAGCCGCTGAAGTCGACACCAAGTCATAGATCTGAGATGCACGTCCTAGCTGTTTCAGTCCCAGATCCAGCCGCTTGCCCTCTACCTTCATGTCAACTCCGTCGGAAAATCCTGATCTGAAGCACCGCTCACCGTTCGCGACCCGGCACCGCCCTTTTCTCAGTTGGCTGGATCCGACTCCCACCAGCGATGCACCACTCGACGGAGAGCTTTAAATACCCGCCTCTCTCTCTCTGACCCACAAATCTGTAGCTTGCCACCTCTGGTTATGAGTCGCTACTGCCTAGGTTGTGCAACTCCACTCCGATACCACCGTCAAGTAGGATGTCGTCGCCATTCGCTGGATCTACTAGTTTGGGTGAGTTTTGTTGGGAATTTAAGGATTTTTGGTTCAGGTTTTGAATAACCAACCAATTATGGGCCTAATTACTGGATTAATTGTGATTTTGGATTTTAGATACTTAGTTTGGAGGCATTTTAAAGTCTTTTGGGTGCTATCGACAAGATTATGAGTTCCGTCAATTTTGGTAAGTTTTGGGTGAGTAGTTGGTTTGGTTCCCTTTTTGGCTAAGGGTAATCATTGAAAATTTAGATATTATACTTTGGTTTTGATTTAGGTTCAGTTTGGACAAATAAATAGAACTTTGGAACTGGCCTTGAACCAAGCCGCAACTTCGTAAGTTAAATTTGTGGTCATTTGATTTAATTTGGTTAATTGGATTTAGACCCCAAAGATGAGTTTAAAACTTTTGATTTATTATTTGGACTAGGGGTGCTAAATTAATATTTGTAATGTATGTTATAGGGTGGATTCAAAGTCTTCCAAGAGTTGTAAGAAGGTTAATTACTTGGGTTAATTTGGGACCAAATTTGAGGTAAGTAATCTTACCGCTGGAACTGCCCACGGGCCAAGCTTTAGTTGTATGCTAGCATGATAAGTGTATGTTATGGTAAATGTTAACATGTTGATTGATAGTATGACCTGAATGAAAGTATGTTCTGGCACGAATTCTGATATGTTTACATACACACCTAAGTACTTGATCGTTAGTATGTGATAGTATGTGTTTTCATATGTCGATGTCTGATCTACTGTTGTTGAGACATACTTGAATGTTGTGGATTTAAGATGTAAGTTATACATGGATGATGTATAATATGTTATTAAGAATTATGTGTATGTGATGAAGCCATGGTATCAAGGATTTTTATGTATGTTTTAGAACTGTACAATGTTGAATCTTAGCACGTTAAGACTGTGTGAATATTCTCATTGATTAGTTAG
>NC_052358.1:3323941-3338831 GCF_009727055.1 Benincasa hispida
GAATAAAATTGTCTTGACAAGAATTCATTAAGGACTAGTGTTATGTTTTGTGGTGCAATTGGAGACAGTATAAATAAATTCCTTCACATGGCACCTTCTCGAAAATAAGGTTAAAAATTGTTTTATGGATATAAAGGACAAGAAGAAGAGATGATGTATTTATTAAAGGTTTTAAGATATTAACAACCCAGCATTTTGAGAAGAAATTTAGAAAGGATTCATAAGTCATAATCACTTGGATAATACTACGACTTTATGGAGTAGATAAAGTATATGTGATGATATGAAGAATTATTTTAGAATATTTAGCTAAGTTGATGTCATTAAAGGAAGCTAAGATAGTTGGACATGACCTTGGACTTAAAAGGGATAAAGTAAGGTGTTATTTGTTTAGGTTGAAGGATTATTCTAGTATACCTAGACAAAAACATAGCCTTATTGTGATGAGGAGATCTAAGTTAGGCAAATTTGAAGAAACAAAAGTCTTTTGGAGTTTAAAAGTATGAAAATTTGCAAAAAAGAATTCTATAAGATGGAAATTCTTAGTGAGAGAGATAATATTTATGGAGGAGTTAAGTAAAATATAATTTAGTAAAGAGATTATGTTCCACATGGAAAGTGAAAAAAAAAAGGTGTTTTGAATTTAGTGGTTTTATCAAAGATAAGTGTGAATGAGAGAAAAGTATCCAAGAAAGTTTACTCTTTTAGAAAGAGAAAGAAAATTAATGTGTTCGAAACTCCTAGTTAAGTATGGTTTGAAGGCTTGATAAGAGGGGTTACAAGGTATTTGTTTTGGTGTAAAAGAAAAATATCTAATGATCGTGTGGGACTTTAGGACAATATGTATTAGATAGAAAGATAGCTTACATAGATGATTTGGTATGGAACTTTGTTTTAACACAAGAATCTGTTGTCAAAATAGAAGGTCGAGAAGGGATAAACTAAATGGAGTAACTAGTAACAGTAGATGATCGAGAACTATTGATATGGTATGTTGAGGCTTCATTAGTTAAGAGATAAATCATTGAGGGCATTAGTAGGATTTAAGGGATTTTGACTTTGTGTGGAAGTTGGAAACATGAACTAGCAAGACCATTAATTTGATTGAAAAAGGAAATTAATCCACCTCAAGA
Source organism: Benincasa hispida (assembly GCF_009727055.1). NCBI lineage: Eukaryota > Viridiplantae > Streptophyta > Magnoliopsida > Cucurbitales > Cucurbitaceae > Benincasa > Benincasa hispida. The sequence goes on from NC_052358.1 coordinate 3,325,075, forward strand.
TAGGCAAAAGTGGTATATGCAGAAAAGGAAGTAAGTTGGATCTTCCAATATCACCGTTGACATAAGGGATAGACTGGTAATAAAGTTGAGTTGATAGTAAGAAGTTGCTATAGGTGGGTTTGGAGCAGTACCAGATAATATGTTTTCCCTTGCATTGATAATAAGTTAACTAGCTCTGGGGAGTACGAGTAATTCAAACTATGACTTATGAGTCAAGAACTTCAAGGGACAATTTCGGCTATTACGAGGTTATAGAAATTCTTTTTTATCAATTGACTAATGCTTTAGCATCCAAGGACTTCAAAACCTCATTTTCAGAGAGAATTTTAGACTCATCTGCAGTAGGGTCTAAGCAATGATATATGATTGTTTTAAGACTGAGGAATAATATGAGGATTGGCTAAAGCAAGTTTTATATCCCATGGCAGTATAGAGCCTCATGATGAGTTTCTTATGAATGTGAGACTTAATTAGACATAGTTATTCTCAGACATGTAGACCCTAAGAAAGACATCACAGTCGGCGCTTCTAAAGTAGAAGCAGTTTTCAGTTGACTAGATTTGTACTGGTACATATCTTCAGATAACGCATTATATAGCATGACCAGTTTCTTCACTGCTCGTATGAAGTTTTCCCTATGACATGGTAGGCTCAGATATATATTTTTAGTATATAAGACTTTCTTAACTTCATAACCGTTTTCACAGTTCTCAGCTCGGACGTGTAGAAGTGTTGCTGATTTTCAACATCTTAAGTTTCATAGTTCTTAATGGAAGGGGTTGTTACACCACTTTTGGTACTAGTTTTAGCTATGTCAAACGATGACCCTCGTTTTGCATCTAGTTTTTTTTATGAGTTTCCATTTAGCATTGGGTACTCGATTGGATTTTGGTACAATTTTCACCCATAGACTGATGGTCAAATAGAATGTCTGAACCAGATATTGGGAGATATGTTTGTGCTTGGGCACTAGAGTTTTCAGGGAGTTGGGACTCTCACTTACATTTAATGGAATTCGCATATAATAATAGCTATCAGACTGCCACTTGCACTTTGCCATTGAGGCCCTATATGGAAGTGTAGTTCTTCAGTATGCTGGGATGAGGTTGGCGAGAGGAAGTTGCTAGGACATAAGCTAGTACAAACCACGAAGACGGCAATGCAGAAGATCAGGGCTCGTATGCAAACAACTCAAAGCGGACAGAAGAGCTATGCTGATTTGAGACGTAAGGACCTGGGATTTGTGACGGATGATAAAGTGTTCTTAAAGGTGGCACCTATGAAAGGTATTCTGAGGTTTGGCAAGAAAGGGAAGTTGAGTCCGAGGTTCATTAGGCCTTTCGAGGTCTTAGAGCAAATTGGCCCCGTAGCTTACCAATTGGCATTACCTCCAGCACTGTCTTCATTCCATAATGTCTTCCATGCTTCGATGCTGAGAAAATATGTGACAGATCCATTCTATATAGTGAATTTTGAGCCTTTTTAGTTGAATGACAACTTGAGCTACAAGGAGAAGCCTGTAGAAATTCTCGCCATAAAGGTAAAGACATTGCACCATAGGGAGATAACTTTTGTAAAAGTGTTATCGCAGAATCGTCAGTTCAAGGAAGCCACTTGGGAGCGAGAGGATGAGATGAGAACCCAATACCCAGAGTTGTTCCAGCAGTAACTTTTGGGGACGAAAGTTCTGTAAGTGGGGAAGAATGTAACACCTCAAAATTTTGTTGTAGTGTTATTTCATTAATTTATATTAATTGGGGAAAATTTTGGAATTTTAGACATTTAAGAGTAATTACTGGAATTTGATTATTGAAGTTGGAAATTGATGGCAGGAATTAATTTCAAATTCGAAAATGAGGGAATTTAAGAAAATAATGGGGATTAGGAGAAGAATAAAATAAATAAAATAAAATATATTATTTTATTTAATCCTTCCCTTTTCTTTCTTTTTTTTTCTCACTTTTCTTTCTTTTTTTCTTTTTCTTTCTCTCCCTCTTTCTTCTAGCAGCCACCGAGACCCCCCTCCCTGACCTCCATCGCTCCGCCGCCGCCTCAGTCACCTAGCCTCATCAGTCGCCAGATCTGAGTTGAAACTCTCCCAGCCACAATGCCGACCTAGCCTCTGCATCGCTTGCCTCTCGCGCCGCTCGCCCTCCTTTGCACTACTTGTCGCGCCGGCGCTTCCTCCCAGCCGTTGAAGTCGACACCAAGTCATAAATCTGAGATGCACGTCCTAGCTGTCTCAGTTCTAGATCCAGCCACTTGCCCTCTACTTTCGTGTCGACTCCGTCGAAAAATCCAGATCTGAAGCGCCGCTCGCCGTTCGCGACCCGACACCGCCCCTTTCTCAGTCGGCTGGATTCGACTCCCACCAGCGATGCGCCGCTCGATGGCAAGCTTCAAACGCCCGCCTCTCTCTCTCTGACCTACTTGGTATGCAGAAGATCAGGGCTAGTACAAACCTTGTTTAAGAGTTGCGCATGTGTTCGTTCCATCAATTGGTATCAGAGCATGCTTAAAGTACTTAATTTTTGGTTATTTTTGGCATATGGTGGGTATTTATTCATGTGACGAATATTTGTGTGTTAAAATAGATAATTTCGGTTTTGGCATCCAAATTCTCTCTTGGGTTGTAATAATTATTATAATTTCTCGGTGTTTTATGGGCTTTAATGTATCATGAAAGGTCTGTAAATTTGTTAGAGTCATTAGAGTTGTTTTTAGGCTATAATTGACCAGTTTCAGAAAGAGGATAACTTCTTTTTTGGTGAAGAAAAGCTCACATACCCGAAAAGCACTCCCAGACCAAGTTCACGACCCGCGGCTCGACCCGGAATGCGCTGGACCCACATAATTGTTGGCTGATGCGTGTAGCTGTCCCAAACCTAGTTTAGGACCCAAACACCGCTCCAGACCTGACCCATTCATCGATTCTCGGCCCAAATCCACCTAGTCAGTTCGACCCACTTCAAGTGTACGCGACCCAACCTATTTTCAGCTCGCCCCATCAACGCTCTAGCCTAGATCACTATTTTCGACCCACTTAAAGGCGGTTCGAGGCTGTTTTTGGTTTATTGTGTAATAACTTTAGCTTTTAGTTAGCTTAGGATGCCAAAACCAGTCCATTTTAAGTGTGTTTATTTAATGCATGTTAGATGTTTGTTATATGTTGTTATATTAATGCATGGAATGAATGTTTATATAATTGTTATATAAAGCATGTTAGATGCTTGTTATAGGTTTGTTGTCTTTTTATTAGTGTTATAAAAGGAGATAGATTTTAAAATCTATAACAAAGATAAGTTACATGCTCACGTAGATTAACCATCTACTTTAATAGTTTAAATAGGTCGATATCTTATAAAACTTTGGTTACAAACTCAACTAGTATATAATCATGTCTAATGCTGGGGGTACTTAAGTTGACAGTCTACAGAACACCTCCTACCTGGGGATTATGGCCAAATAATTGAGCGTTGTTAACCAGTTTTATGAGCACATGTGAGAGGTATTAAAATTGGTTTTTCACCTAAACATCGTAGGTTAAATCCAATTATAAACGTTATATTTAGATAAACCACATAGACTTGAGTTGTTTAATTAGCCGGAACATTCCTAAGTAAAGATTTATCTAAAAATAAATAGAACACTTTAGTGGGAGATTAATAACATATACGATATGTTGTTCTTAGCTCTCACATCCCTAAGAGTTTACACTGTGAGATCCATGCTACGCTTCGTGTCACCCTAGAAGTTACCTCCATTCGGATAGTGTTTTCATGGGTCAATATCAAGGTGAATAGGGGAAGTAGTTCATAGTAAGTGGGTGAAGGATGCGTGTCAACGTGTCCTGCGGTCTCTTCCATTAGTTTAGACTGTGCGATTCCTATATTGCGCCTGCTTGTCGTCTTTAGGGCGGCATTAGCTAGTCGTTAACCACCACTATCCCCTCAGAGGGTTCTAACATAAGATTCAAAACAACTCAAACTCCAGAAATGGATAGGATTTCTTAGGTCATTTCCCAACTTTTAACTCTTCAAATTGGTAGCATCGTTGGGATCGCTAATCTCTGAGATCTGAAAATGGAGGGTTACACTTACAGAATTACTAAGTGTTAGTAAGTTATTGACTGAAAATGGTAGCTAAATGACTTTAGGAATATGAGTTATTCTAGAAATAGTATTTAATCAAGAATGTCTTGCTTTAGTGAAGGAGGATTTGACTGTCCTTCAGTAGTACTTATTCTGACTCACTATAGTATCGTTGTAAATAAAATAATGTAATTTGAGTACATTATTACTTTGCTAAAATCTGATTGGGTTTAAAAGAAATTTACTGATTAGAATTTTTTTATAATTTCAGCATGTTGAATTCTTCAAATTTACTCGCTTCTGACACTTTTAATGGTAAATCAACATGGAAATCGAATATACTAGTAGTATAATGATTTAAAATATGTTTTAACAGAGGAATGTCCTCAATCTCCCTGTTTTTTTGCAAAGGCACTTGTCATTGAGACATGCTTAGTAGAAAATGCTAAGTTATTCTGGATAATGGATTTAGGAGCAACTAATTATATCTGTACTTTTGCTCAGGAGACTAGTTTCTGGAGACAGCTTACAGAAGGCAAAACAACCTTTAAGGTAGGGACCGGGGAGGTTGTTTCAACTAAAGCAGTGGGTGATATAAAATTATTTATTGGAGATAGACACATTTTAATTGAATATGTTTATTACATTCTTTCTATGAAAAAGAATTTAAATTCTATCTCATATTTGCTAGAACAAAATTATAAGTTTCTTTTGAATATAATGAAATGTTCATTATCTCAAAAGGTAATAAAGTATGTTTTATAAATCTAGAGAATAACTTATACATGTTAAAACCAACTGAGGTAAAAGCCATTTTGAATATTGAGATGTTTAAAACAGCTGAAACTAAAAATAAGAAACGAAAAATTTGTCCAAATGCCTATCTTTAGCACCTAAGACTAGGTCACATTAATCTTAATAGGATTGGGAGATTGGTTAAGAGTGGACTTCTAAACCAGTTAAAAGATAGCTCTTTACCGCCATCTGAATCTTGTCTTGAGGGCAAGATGACCAAAAGATCTTTTACTGAAAAAGGTTTTAGAGCCAAAGAACCCTTAGAGTTAGTACATTCATACCTTTATAGTCTGGTGAATGTTAAAGCGAGAGAAGGGTATGAATATTTCATCAACTTCATTGATGATTATTCAAGGTATGACTACATTTACCTAATGCATCATAAGTCTAATACACTTGAAAAGTTCAAGGAATATAAGGCAAAGGTTGAGAACCAATTAGGTAAAAATATTAAAACACTTCGATCAGATCGAGGTGATGAGTACATGGACTTAAAATTCAAGGACTATTTGATAGAACACAGAATTTAGTCACAACTCATAGTGTTGGGGTTGATGGCCTAAATCTCGTAGGGTCCTGTAGTTTGTAAACACTATATGAACAAACATTCTGTGATTTATAATATATGATATTTTATTCACATTGTCTATGAATATTTGATATTTTAGTTGCATTAACCATAAACCAATAAACTAGGATTCATGGTTATCGTTGTAACTTAAACATGTATATGGAGACATACAAGTGGATCGTGCTTTAAGTGATAACCTAAATGGTTTGTAGTATATGGATAAGATTGGATACGTTATCCTGGTGACACTACGAATATCGCCCGCTTTGTAGGTGTTACAAATGTTGTAAAGTGCTACAAATGATCTGATCCTGATCATTCATGTATTAGACATGTGAGCGGAGATATTCTATACAAAGAATTTTGTATAAGACTGGACCACAAAATGTTTAGTCTCGTTATATAACGTCGTTCATAATTGAGACTTTCATTTCACTAGGATGACCATAGGTAACATAACCTGAATCCTGAGTGAGTTGTGAACTCCTGCCTATAAGGGCAGTCCTTTGATTTGCATGGGTGAGAGTGGTCAGATCACCGACTCAACAAGCCTACCATTTTGGGGATTCGTCTGATTGGGGAGCTAGGAACTTAGTTACACAAGATGGAATTTGCTCCTTCCCCGATGCAGGGGTAAGTAGATAAATTGATCCTTCAAAGACTGATTCTGAGTCTTGAACAATGTGGCACCACATCCTCTTTTGGCCCAAGAAGGGTTCAATCATAGTGGGACTATGATCTATTATTCATTAGAGGAATTAATGGTACTTAAGGAGTTAGATGTAACTATAGGGGCAAAACGATAATTTGGCCCAGCTATTCTTACGAGCGATTTGTGAAGGGTCATCGTATTGTTGACTGGTTATATCCAATGGACACAAAAATATATCTGTAGTGCGAAGAATGCAACTGTCGATCATTAATGGAGTGCTCGACAGTTAACGAATGGTTGATAATGTGATTAAAGACTTTAGTCAGTTATTCACCTACCGTTGGAGCTTCAAGCTACAGGTCCATAAGGTCCCATTGATAACTCAATGGATTCAAGTTGAGAATAAGTTTTTGTGTTAATTTGAAATGTTCAAATTAATAAGAGGAAATTTGATTATATATGATATAATTGACATAATGTATTTGATACATTATTGTTTGAGTGGACGAGTTAATATTTGAATATGATTCAAATATAAATTCTATAAATAAGATTCATAGTTATTAAATTTAATATAAATATGATTTATATTAAATACCATAAAATAAAGAAAAGGAACTATGGATTATATATTGTATATGATGCAATATTAAAACTATAAGTTATAAATATAATATGATAAGTTAGTTATTATATTTATTAATTGTTTGATAATTAAAAATCTTTTTCACAATAACCACCCTTAGTGGATAGTTGTACGGTTTTATGGAAAAATGGAATAAAGATGAAAATTGGTTTGCTAATTATTCTATGAGAAAACACAAGTGACAAACAGACGTGTTTAACAATCGAGTTACTACGCGCTAGCTTCAGAGAAAAAATGATCGAGTAGCTAGTCTATGCGATAGACTTTCTCATCTATATGACAGTCATGTCGTTTACTCGATCGTATTCCTCCTTCACACTAAATCTTCCCTCTAACCAAAATAAACGAAAGCCCACCACTCCTAGAATCTCACTGAGAATACCAAGGTAATCTTGTGGTAGTGTCTGGTTTGTTTGAGGATTGAGTTGCTGCTCGTTGCTGTTTGAGGGAAATTGAGTTGTTGCCCGCTATGTTCGTGAATGAGGGATTATCTTGAAGAACGGTTCTTCAAAGGTATAATCTCTCAACCTTTATTTTTATTTCAAGAAGCATGTTGTAATTTAAGTTTTGTGTATAATCTGTTATGTATAACTGTAAATGTTTGAGTTCATTCATTTAGACGATCCGCTTTTGCTCAAAGATCCTCTGTAATTAGAGTTCCTTCAACCCCGACATTAGGGAAGGAGTGAATTCTTTCTTGTATAGCTGTGTTCCCAGCTCCCCAATTAGACGAACCCCCAAAATGGTAGGCATATTGAGTTGGCAACCTGGCCACTCTCACCCATACAAATCAAAAGACCACCTTTATGAGTAAGAGTTCACAACTCACTCAGGATTCAGGTCATATCATTTATGGTCATCCTGGTGAAATGTAAATTTTTATTATTAACGATGTTATATAATGAGAATAATCATTTTGTGGTCCGATCTTCTACAAATTCTTTGTAGAGGATACCCCTGCTCACATGTCTCCACATGAATTCTTAGGATTAAATCATTTGTAGTACTTTACAACACTTATAACATCTGCAAAGAGGGCCATATCCATAGTGTCACAAGGATAAGGTACCCAACCTTATCCATCTACTACAGACCATTTAGATTATTATTTAAACAAGATCCACCCGTATATCTCTACATACTTGTTTAAATTACATAAAATAACCTAGGATCTTAGTTTATTGGATTGAGTGTATGCTTATAAAATAATTATTATTTTATTAATAACAATTTGTTTATACAATGTTTACAAACTACGAGAATACAAGAGATTTAGAACACCAATCCCAACAACCATCGCCACTATAACTGTTGTGGTCGTAAGAGGAATCAGCCAGCAGTCTTTAGGTGATATTTAGGTGATTATTAGGGGCTTTTTTGTAGGTTTTTTGTTAAAGTTCTGATTTTTTTTTATGATATGATTGGCTTCAAATTAAATTAAGGATTGTTTTGGAGTTTGGTGGTAATATGGTTGTCGTCTAACAAAGGGTTCAAGGACGTATGAGTTAATGTAATGCAATATTACCGTGTATTTGCATAATATTACGGTGTATTTGTGTTGAATTAGCTTCTTTAGATTTGATTTTGTTTGTGATGTATGATTTTATCAAGTTTAGTGTGCAGGGATAATTTGGATATTTGTTAATTAGTATTTTTTTATTTTAAAAAATGGTTTTGCTATTTTTATGATCTTAAAAATATTTTACTATTTTTCCAAATAGAACTTTAAAATTTTCTATTTATCTCGTCAGCTCTTTAATAAAAAAAAAAGTTATTTTGGTCCAAATACTAACCAAGCATAAAGTCTAGGATAATTGAGATGAGTAGTACTTTTAGGGCTAATAATTAAGTGTATAACAGTAGTTGTAAAGAATTACAAATATAGCAAAATTTATTAATGATAGACTCCTACCAACGATATATTTTATCACTGATAGATTCCTATCAACAATATAGTATATCACTTATAGGCTCCTATCAATGATATAGTATATCACTGATAGTCCTCGAGAGTTATACTAAATTTTGTTATATCTTTAAATTCTTTTACATTGTGTTATATCTACTAATACTTTTAGTATGATTGGTATATTTGCAACTACTTCTAAACTCTAATTGAGTGGTTCAAGGGTCATCCAAGCCCAAACCTACATTATCCATGAAAACTTGATAAATATGGGAGGCTTCCTAACACCAACACTATGTTAAAAAGCAGAAGGACAAGTGTTAGAATCGACCCAAACCTAACAATTGTACATTAAATCAAGTTGACTCCATGAAAGTTACGTTTCTCTGAAAAAAAAAAAAAAAACAAAAAACAAAAAACCTTCGTACAAACACTATGTTTGAGAAGGATCTAACACCAACACTCATTTATCTTTTTTTTGGTTGACAGTTGGATATAATGAAAGATCAAGAAATAAATTCGAAGTTAATAAAATCAAAATTTAAATATCCATTATAGGGTGTCTACTTAAATTTTCAAATATGGCTATATGGATGTTCAAGTAACACGACAATTTGAAGAACAAAATATCCTACATTATAAAAATTGGGTTGATTTAGTTTTATTTTTGGATTGGATCAAGTTTAATATTACTATTTTAGCGGATTGGATTGAGTATTTTTTTTCTAAGTAGACCCAACCTAACCCGAAATATATATATTTATTTATTTAGAATTGATGAATTGAATTTTCATTAATTTTCTTTTATGAATGTTTTTCTTTGTTTAATATTTGTAATAAATATCATAAATATTTAGTATTTAACATTTGAATTTGAAATTTTAGAGATGATCTGTTACATAGATCATAGATGTCACACAAGATGTCCTAGCAATTATAGAGACAACAACAGAATAACAAATAGTAAATCAAGAATGAACGCACAGAGATCGGTAACCCAATTTAGTGACTATCCACATACATTTGGGAGGTAGTGAGGCCCCGAAAAACTAATTCACTAATATTTAAAAGTCAAGCATTTAGAACATTGTACTTATTTGTAAAATAATGGTAATTATAGTGACATAGTCTTATTTGATCACCTTGACTCTCTCTAGATGTGAGACTTCTTCTCAGTGGATCTTATGCTTCCCTAAGTATATGAATATCAGTGAAGAAGCGCTTAGGCTTCCTCTAAGTGTGTGAGACTCCTCCTCACTATGAAGATATCTTTCCTTTTTTTTGAATTCCCCTTCACTTGAACAACTTAGGCTTCCATTAAGTTTGAGAACTCGTCTAAAAATGAACCCTTAGGCTCTCCCTAAGGTGGAGAATCCTTTCTCAATCAACATTCTCTTAAGCTCAGCTTAAGACAAAATAATGTTTCTCCAAGTTGAAACTTCCACAGCAAGAATAGCTAGAGAACGAGTCATCAAGAACTAAGATAATGTCTTTTTTTTTTTAACAATAAATACACACAGGTTGTTTGTTAAAACTCAATCAACGAATTCACACAATAGTACATGCGACAACCCTAGCAAGGATGCTTCTTGGACTTAAATAGCACGGCGAAAGATGGAAAATATCCCCAAACAAATTCCACAAATCATCAATAAAATACATAATATTTCAAATAAGGAAAGAAAAAATTTTGCCAAGCACCATCCTATGTAATATCTTTTAAGACAAATTTTGAGACAACACCAAAACTACCCAAGAAGTAAAAACCAAATTTCTTAAATTAGCTAATAACACATTTCTAACAAAATTTTATGAGATTTTGGTTATTAGACATGTATCGTAGATATATTTAAGTATTTTAAATTAATAAGAGAAAAATAATAACCAAAAAATTCAACCCAACTTATGTACACCTCTAATTGTCTCTTACATTTGTAATAGGCTATTCTTGAAAAAAAAAAAAAAAAAAATTGTCTCTTACAATTTGAAGTGATTTTGAAATTATTAAAATCACTTTTGTCATATTCAAAATCACTTTGAAAATACGCCTTTAATCAATTAAAATTAATTTAAGATTTAATTTAACACTTTTAAAGGCAATTTTATATTATTAAAATTAGTTTTTAATGATTAAAATTGTTTTAGAGTAGTTTTGAAAATGACAAAAGTAAATTTACCATTGACTTTACTAATGGTTTTGATACTATATTCGTTTTTTATATATATATAGAACAGCATAAAGTTGAGAAAGGTTCGAGTTCCCTAAGTCTATATTAAATCTACCCGGGTCACCACCAGAGTGATGTTATTATTACCATAATATTTGATAAATATTGTTAGATACATATTCAACTTAAAAAAAATATTAATTTAAATTATCAACTGCCTTTTGGCCAAATAATTTATAGCTGATGACGATGTTTGGTTTTGTACTCGTTCTTCTAAAATGACTTTAAGGTGCCCTTAAAACTAAAAAGTTCCTTTGGACTTTGGAGTGGACGTAAGTAATAGCTAAATATCAAAAATGTTGTAAAATGGAAAATAAGTTTTAAATAGTCAAACTACTTCCAAGTTTCAAAATTCATGTTTAATCTGCCCAGTAACATCCACGAGTTTAATAGAGAACTTCTAGAGAAAAAAATAATGATAATAAATGTTAAAAATATTCTTTATTTTAGAAAAATTAAAATTATGTTATTTAAGAAAAATTGCACTTGAGTTCGATTTGTATATGGTATTTGGATCCTTGATCAATTTTTTTTATTAAAAATATTTAGGTACATTTTAGACTACATCCATTTTGGTGTATTCAACCTAAATGTTTGTGGTAAAATTTTTCTTTTCTTTTAAAAAATATTTTAAAAGTATTTATTTTCTCTTGAGATTCAAGATGATGCATGAAGATGATTGGAGTATGGGGTGAACCTAATTATTACCCTTTTTCTATCATAAGAAACTAATTTGACACTTTGTTTGTTTATTTATTTATTTTTAAAAATTAAAATACAAAGAATAGTTTATTCATAAATTTTAAAGCTAAGATTCTATGTTTAAAGGGCATGTAAAATTTTTTAGTTTTAAAACTGAAGAATCTATATAGAGGACAAAAAGTATAATTTTTATACAATTTTTTTTCTTTTTGGATAATAGAAAGCATCACAACAACTTTAAACTCATGGTATAAACTAAAATGCTAAATAGCCATCAGCTAATATGTAAATTTTAAACTAAAATTTTCAAAAAATAATAATTATATTTTTAAATATCAAAGAATATNATATATAATTAGAAACGTGGTAAGACATGAGCGATTGGAGTGATCCCTAAAATGGTTCTATTACTGCTACCGTACAGCAGGAAGAAGACAAATATACCCTTCGAACTTAAAAACAAATATGCATCATGAATTTTCTTCTCCAGATATTTGTTGCAAGTGGACTCATAAAATCATAATTGATATCTATCTTTTTCTTACATGGCCCCTTCTTCTAATTTAAATTTGGAATTTGTAGTCATCAAAGTTTGGGTGTCCCACTCTCCAATGTTTTTGTGGGTATAATGGTCTAAAATCCATTTTGTTGGTTCACTTTTCTAAATTCAAATAAAGTTTGGTTTTATTTTGCTGCAATTTCGGAAAAAAGTATGTGTTTGGTGTTTTATATCCAATTACAACAAGGGAACAGTTTCTCAAATGCTCCAAGTCTTTTCAATGCTTTGTAGCATATAGTCGTTTCATTAAAGAACAAACAAAATAAACAGAGTCGTTTTTTGTTTCCTCAAAAGTACTTGAGTATTTATTTATTATTTCTTAATTTAGGTGCTCGTTTTTCAATTTAGAGGTAAACAACAAAAACCTTTAATAGATTCAATTAATGGGCCGGGCGCCCATTAAAGAGTAATTTGGTTTGAGTATTGTCTTTCTAATGGGCCAGCCCAAGGTTCAACTCATTTGTTTGTAAGCCCAATTAAAATATGGCCCTGCATCCACTTTGCCGCTTCTAGCAAAAAGATTCATGAGTAAAGATGTTTACGGAACGGGGTTGGGTTCAATTCTCCATCTCTCTCCGCTCACTTTTTCCTTAAATTTTGTATTTAGAAAACAAATCCACTAACTTAAGTAATTATATTGAAAAGTTTTAATTAAATAATTAACTTCTATTTTTTTTTTTTCAATTTAAAGGTAGGGAATAACTACTTATCAAATTATTTATATATTTGACATAAATTTGGAGGACTAATTCAAATACATACATCATCTTGGCTGGTCATCAAACAATAAAGCTTGAAATTATAAAATAATAATATAACAATAATAATAAGTCAAAAAGAGAAAAGGCAGACACTATGATTTAATTTCCAAGGAATTTCTCTTATGTTCACACGAGGTTTCCGGAGAAACGTGTTTCGTGGAGTTGAACTTGAGTTGGTGTTGATGTTGGAGTTGATTTGATGCGATGTGGTTCGATTTCTAATATTTGATCCTTTGATTCTCTCTCAGTTGGGTGAATATGCTTGACTTGGAGAAAGAAAGCACTGAACGTTCTTAAAGTAGAAGTCTTGGAAGCTTGGAGTAGAAGTATTGGAAGAGTATTTGTGTCTTCAAAAAGGTCTTCTGCCTTATAAGAGTGCAGCTTCAAGAATCTTGGAAGCTTGAAGTAGAAGTCTTGGAAGAGTATTTGTGTCTTCAAGGTCTTCTGCCTCTTCAGGAGTCTTGGAAGCTTAAAGTAGAAGTCTTGGAAGAGTATTTGTATTTTCAAAGGTCTTCTGCCTTATAGGAGTGCAGCTTCAGGAGTCTTGAAAGCTTGAAATAGAAGTCTTGGAAGAGTATTTGTGTCTTCAAAGGTCTTCTGTCTTATTGGAGTGCAGCTTTATAAGTCTTGAAAGCTTGAAGTAGAAGTCTTGAAAGCTTGAAGTAGAAGTCTTGAAAGAGTATTTGTATCTTCAAAAGTCTTCTGCCTTATAGGAGTGCAGCTTCAGGAGTCTTGGAAACTTGAAGTAGAAGTCTTGGAAGAGTATTTATGTCTTCAAATGTCTTCTGCCTTATAGGAGTGCAGCTTCAGGAGTATTGGAAGCTTGAAGTAGAAGTCTTGGAAGAG
>NC_052358.1:3341587-3432094 GCF_009727055.1 Benincasa hispida
CCCATTCGATCACCCTAGGGAGAATCTCGAAAAGGTCTACCTTGTAGCGTCACTCTATATCCTGATCGTCATAGGAAGGGGCCCCGCAAAGGCATACAACTCTCCCATTCGATCACCCTAGGGAGGATCCTTGAAAGGTTTGCCTTGTTATGTTACTCCTTGATCAAAATTTGAAGATAAGGGAAATATGCCATTGAGTATTTGAAGATGAGGCAGATATGCCATCAAACCTTGAAGATGAGAAGAATGTGCCATTAAGATTTTAAACGAAGTTAGGTTGGCTAGAGTCGATCTCGCGTACAAGGTGGAGCCAGACGGATCGGAGTTGTCCTCACATATGAGGTGGAGCTGGATGGACTAGAGTCGTCCTCGCATATAAGGTAGAGCTAGACAAACCAAACTTGATCTCGCATATGAGATGGAACCACACCCACATTTTTGGAGAGGAAGCGAAGCTACACAAATTTTGGAGAAGAAGTGAAGTTGTACCAATATTTTAGAGAGGAAACGAAACCCCACCACGACTTTGAAGATGAAGTGAAGTCGCATCATCAGTTTGGAGATGAAACGAAGCCGCACCACGACTTTGAAGATGGAGCGAAGCCGCATCATTAGTTTGGAGATGAAATGAAGCCACACCACGACTTTGAAGATGAAGCGAAGCCGCATCATTAGTTTGGAGATGAAACGAAGCCACGCCATAACTTGGAGATGAAGCGAAGCCATGCCATTAGTTTGGAGATGAAACGAAGCCACGCCACGACTTTGAAGATGAAGTGAAGCTGCGTCATTAGTTTGGAGATGAAGCGAAGCTACATCATGATTTTGTAGACCGAGTCATTGAAGATAGAGTCGAGCCATACACACCGACCTTTAACTTGAAGATGGAAGTGAGGCCATGCATGCTAATCTTGAACTTAAAGATGGAGCGGCATCAACGAAGCCTTTGAACTTAAAGATGGAGAAGCATCGATGAAGCCTTTAAACTTAAATATGGAGAAGCATCGATGAGACTTTCGCACTTAAGTTTGACAAAGCATCGACAAATTCTTCGCATTTGAGTTTGATGAAGCATGAAGCTTTGGCAGTAGGCTTGACTTTGTGACTTTGAGCATGAAGATGAAGCATCGATGGAGCCTCTAAACTTGAAGATTGAGGAGCGTATAAGTTTACTTTTAAAGAGGAAGCGAAGCACATTCCACATATGTGCCTTTTATTTACTGTGTTGGCTCCTTACGATGGATGAACATCTTCAACCCATTATGTTGCCCCCAATAGGGATGAACATCTTCAATCTGAAGTGTCATTCTTTGACGGGGATGATCAACATCAATCTTATAGTATTATACTTAGGTGGTTGTGGTACCTCTTCTGACGGACTAAACTTAAATTTCTTTAAGTTTCCTTCGTACCTTTAAAGAAAAGGATTGAATCATGACGTAGTTCAAGTTTTTTTTTTAACTGGACTGAACTTGAAGTTTCTTTCAAGCTGCCTATATACCCTTCTTAATGATAGGGATCAAGTCATAATGTAGTTCGAAGAGATTTTTTTTTCTTTTTATGCGCGACTGAACTTAAATTTTTTTAAGTTGCCTACATACCCTTTATAATGAAAGGGATCAAGTCGTAACGTAGCTCATACTACTTTTTTTTTTTGGGCCGTTCACATTTTATGCTCATGCGGGCTAGGAGCATCATGTAGTTTAAGCTCTTACGATGAGGAGCTTTTTCATTTAAACTTCAGAAGCTCTTATTTCATCATGGTTTTGATTATCCTCTTCATTTGTAGGATTCGTCAATATGATGAGTTTTGGCTTCACTATCAAGGAACCTTCTGTACTTATGTCAACAGAAAATTTCCTCTTCAGATGTGAAGGGACACGACTGTGAATCTTTTCGTCATTTTTTTCTTCATGGAATGACGTTGGCTTCAAGATTTTCATCCTTCCTTTACATTGATCGCTTGTTGTCTTGAGACGATCAAAAGAAGATGCTAGAGATTGATCTTTCTTTAATGTGGATATACTTAGCCTTTTGAAGGCTGAAGTTCGAGCAGAAGTAGTCGTTGGACATTGGTTTTCTTCTCCTACCGTGGCCATACTCAATCTTTGAAAGACTGAAGATCAAACATTGAAGGCTTAATACGATCGAAGATAGAAGTTCTTTGCTTCATTTCTTCTGAGTCTTTGACTTCTTCAGAAGTCACATGATTGTTGTCGACTTCCACTATGCCGACAGTGTGATATGCAATAACTTCTGATACTTTCTCTGGATGATTATTAAGAAAGCTTCTTGGGAGAAATTCTGCCGAAGTTGTCGGCCGTCGGAATTGAGGGAAGTCTTTTTCTTCTTTCTTAGCAGGCTTAGGCTTCTGTGTCATCTTTTTGCCTTTCTTTTTATGAGTCTTGTTTCTTCTTCTATAGCTTCGATAGGAACGCGACTCTTTTTGGGTGGAGTTTGGTTGTCTTCTCTTTCAATGAGTCACTACTATCCACACTTCGTTGTCATCTTCAACAAGCTCATCTTTCTTTTCGAAATTTGCTGTTTGAATCTCTTGTTGGAACCGAACAACTATAGGCTCGAATTCTCCAAACTGGAGCGGATTTTATCTTTGAGCATGGGACACATATAGTATTGGAACATTTGAAGTCACTGCTACTGTAGCGTGATTTTTCTGAGCTACTTCATCCAAATCTAGCTCAATCTTCTTTTCACAAGCCAACTTCATAATTCGTTCTTTCAACACAAAGCACCTTTCAACTAGGTGACTAATGACCTGATGATACTTGCAGTAGTTAGGATCATCTATTTTTCCTTCTTGTTCCGGCCGCTTGCATTCCGGTAGCTGAATAAGTTGCTTCTCTAGTAGTTGCTCCAACATATTTGCCACATCAGAGTCAGGGAATGGATAAACCTTCTCTTGTCGTTCTTTAAGAGTTGAACGACGCTTCTTGCCCTCATTGTGCCTTCTTTCAAATTTTGTTTATTTTCCTTTGGAAGAAAATTTCAGCGGGGTCACATGAACAACCATAAATTATTTTGTGGCACTACTCATGATCTTTTCAGTGCCCTTGGCATCATTTTTGTATTTTCTCCCTTCAGAGACTAGGAAATATTTAGTTCTCCTATTGGAGATGCTCAGCTCCATATCATGAGCGCGTGTTGCCAGCTCCTCAAACGTACGAGGTTTTATCCCTTGTAGGATGTAGAGAAGCTCCCAGTGCATGCCTTGAATGCACATCTCCACTGCAAATAATTCAGTAAATCTATCTTTGCAATCCAGACTTAAAGCTTTCCATCGGTTGATGTAATCGATGATTGTCTCTCCCTTCCACTATTTGGTGTTTGTCAGCTCCATCAAGCTAACAATACGCCTTGTACTGTAGAAGCGGTTCAGGAACTCCCATTCTAGTTGTTCTCAACTGTCAATCGCTTTTGGCTCCAAATCAGTATAACAATCGAAAGAATTTCCTTTCAAGGTACGGACGAACTGCTTGACTAGCTGGTCTCCTCTAGTTCCTGCATTTTCACAGGTTTCAATGAAGTGTGCAACATGTTGCTTTGAATTGCCCTTTCCATCAACTGCTGGAACTTGGGAGGTTGATACCCAGCTGGCATTCTCAGGTTGTCGATTCTCTTGGTGTATGGCTTGGAGTACATAAAGGAGCTTTGCAATGATCCTTCGTACTGAGCTCTTATGGAGTTTATGATCATGTCCTGAAGCTATTGAATTGACAGAGAGGCAACAGATGTGGATTGTAGTGGCTGACTTTTCTGCAAGACAGTCTTTCCTTTGTCATTGGCTTTTGTAGTTGGGGATTGACTTGATTCAGCAGTATCTCGAGCCTGTATCTGATCTCTTAAAGCAGCGATTTCATGATCTCGCTCCTCTATAGCCTTCATTAAGAGATTTATCTTTACCTCCATCTCTGCCATGATCGACTTAATTGTTACGTCAGTCATCATGACAGACACTACATCAAAATGTAATTCTTTCTCTGATAGATCAGTAACAGAAGGATAGTTTTCAAACAAGGGATTTTCTCTGTTGACGATCCCGCCTTTAGGAAATTCCATCAGCTGGCCCCAGATTTTCTCCGTGATGACAGAGCTTATGTAAGTGTTACTTGCAATGGTAGCTTTGGATGCAACTTTCTTTAGTGCCATTTGTAGATTTGTTGACTCGGATGACAAGAGAAAGATGAAAGGTAGAGAGGTCCCACTGAGCGTGCCCATTTGTTCGCATGAGGTTTCTAGAGAAACTTGTTTCATGGAGTTGAACTTGAGTTGGTGTAGATGTTGAAGTTGATTTGATGCGATGTGGTTCGATCTCTAATACTTGATCCTTTGATTCTCTCTCAGTTGGGTGAATATGCTTAACTTGGAAAAGGAAAGCACCTAACGTTCTTGAAGTATAAGTCTTGGAAGCTTGGAATAGAAGTATTGGAAGAGTATTTGTGTCTTCAAAGGTCTTCTGCCTTATAGAAGTGCAGCTTCAGGAGTCTTGGAAGCTTGAAGTAGAAGTCTTGGAAAAGTATTTGTGTCTTCAAAGGTCTTATACCTTATAGGAGTGCAGCTTCAAGAGTCTTGGAAGCTTGAAGTAGAAGTCTTGGAAGAGTCTTTGTGTCTTCAAAGGTCTTCTGCCTTATAGAAGTGCAGCTTCATGAGTCTTGGAAGCTTGAAGTAGAAGTCTTGGAAGAGTATTTGTGTCTTCAAAGGTTTTCTGCCTTATAGGAGTGCAACTTCAGGAGTCTTAGAAGCTTGAAGTAGGAGTCCTAAAAGAGTATTTGTGTCTTCAAAGGTCTTCTACCTTATTGGAGTGCAGCTTCAGGAGTCTTGGAAGCTTGAAGTAGAAGTGTTGGAAGAGTATTTGTGTCTTCAAAGCTCTTCTGCCTTATAGGAGTGCAGCTTCAGGAGTCTTGGAAGCTTAAAGTAGAAGTCTTGGAAGAGTATTTGTGTCTTCAAAGGTCTTCTGTATTATAGGAGTGCAGCTTCAGGAGTCTTGGAAGCTTGAAGTAGAAGTCTTGGAAAAGTATTTGTGTCTTCAAAGGTCTTCTATCTTATAGGAGTGTAGCTTCAGGAGTCTTGGAAGCTTGAAGTAGAAGTCTTAGAAGAGTATTTATGTCTTCAAAGGTCTTCTGCCTTATAGGAGTGCAGCTTCAGGAATCTTGGAAGCTTGAAGTAGAAGTCTTGGAAGAGTATTTGTGTCTTCAAAGGNTCTTGGAAGCTTGAAGTAGAAGTCTTGGAAGAGTATTTGTGTCTTCAAAGGTCTTCTGCCTTATAAGAGTGCAACTTCAGGAGTCTTGGAAGCTTGAAGTAGAAGTCTTGGAAGAGTATTTGTATCTTCAAAGGTCTTCTGCCTTATAGGAGTGCAGCTTCAGGAGTCTTGGGAGTCCTCTGCTTGTTAGTGAATTCTCTCTGGGTCTTTTGAGCCCTTACAAATGAAGAGAATTTCTCTATTTATAGAGTTTTTAGGTGGGCTTCGTGGGCTTGGTTGGTCCATGGGCCTGACCTTTGGGCCCAATTAGTTGGTTTTGGGCCTGATCTGAAATTTGGGTTCAATTTAACTTTGTTTTGTAGTTTGGACTTTAAGCCCAAATAGTAATATCAAATTGGACCAATTTAATCTCATCTGATTCATCATCGAAACTTGTTTTCAATTCAATTTGGGACATGTGTCAACTTCTAATTGAACCCAAAGTCAATGATTTAGAAATTCGCCGTTAATTTAGCAAACGACGTGGTGACTTGTGATTGGTCCAAAATTTCTCATTCAACACCCTACTCTCCCCTCATTCTCCGCCTAAACTGGGAATGAAAAAATTGAACATCTCTATTCATGATTTAAGAAAAACCTTCTTATGTAATAATGTATATGTGTTTCAAGTTGTAATATTCGAAAATTTAAAACTAAACTTAAATCAAACTTTCATTTGGTATCTTTTTTTCTTTTTAATTCTGTTTATTTTCTCACGATTTCTTAATCACAATTTTCATAATTCCTAAATGCATATTTTAATTCGAGATATAAAACTACTTATTTTAGATATAAAATTATAAGCTTTAATATTTATTTGACATTTTTAAAATTTTAAAGATTTATTAGATATATTTTAAAGCCAAAAGATGAAATAGATATCATTTATAAAATGATGGAGTATATAAGAAATGAAAGAGCCTATGATAAATCGATTATAACTTAACTGATATACGAACGTATTAATAATAGTAAGGTTTGTGATCCGAATCCCATATTTTATTGTAAAATAAGAAATATTGTGGGCGAGTGTAAGGTAAATAAATAATGTTAATATTAATATTTACCCATTGAGAATTCCGAATGGTCAAGCACGCACTTAGCCGGCCACCGACTAACACCATGGAAGCTTCTCAGCAGCCTCTCTCTCTTAGTAATTTATTTAATTTATTTATTTTTAGGAAATTTGTTTGGTATTTTTTTTTTAATAATTAATTGAACCACACATGACCCACTACCCAAGTAAACCTTGACTTCACATTTTAAGTAAACCCCTTCTTCAAAAATTAATATCAATAAACCATATTCATTTATTTATTAATCTTACATCAACTCAACATGATGTTGATGAGTCCACCTTCTTTAAGTTTAGTTATATAATCTGGTTTTTTTTTAAAAAAAAAATATGCATCTAGAACTATAAAATAATAACTTCATCTAAATCAATTGACTTCATTTTCAATTTTCTTAACAAAATAAAAATGGTAAATGATATTCGTTTAATTGCTAACATGATGGGCCCATCATCTTTAATTTATTTTCGATGTGAATGTTCTAATATATAATTTAATTAAATAAATATATAAACCGAACCATGAAATAATAATTTCATCCCAAACTTTGTAGTTGCACCTTTAAATTAATTGTATATAATAAGTCAATTGGCTTCATATTTTAGTCAATGTGAACAATAAAAAAGAAAAGAAGACTTAGTTTTTCAAGTCATTGTAAAGTAAAGAAACAAAAAGGGGCCTCATTTTGTAGTCAAGTTGAATAAATCCTTACATTGGAAGAAAATAGTGCATTACCAGTTAAAGTGTGAAGTTGTCGTTGGAAGAGGTATACAACGGGATGGTAAATGATAGTAGTCAAAAGGTAAACGACAACGTCAACAAGTAGACGATAGTATCAACGATAGCATTTAAAAGGAGGTAGACGATAGCATCAAGTGATAGACGATAGCATTTAGAGGATGTAAACGTGTTCGTTACTATCGTGATTCGCACTAGGAGTGTATTGTATAAACTAAATTGGAAGAATAAGTTCTAAGTGTAAGTGATGCATTTATGCTTTGATGCGTTTAAGTAAATGTAACGTGTTGGGGCGTCAGATATATGCAACAGAACACACACAACTCCTTCTAATGACATTTAAGTTTTTCTAAACTAGACCCAAGTATAAATCTAATTTAGGTTTCTGGTAAGTCCAGGGTCGAACTCAGAGATTTAGTTAACCAAACACAGACCTTGCGTTATATCTACTGTAGGGGTTTTCCTAAATAAATGTGAGAAATGTGTTATTTACACTAAATTGTTGTGCATGTGCAAGAGATGCAAAAGAGTTGAGTAGTTAGTGATGGATCATGTGAGAAAGGATTTTAATGTAAGTGGACGTGTCGGTCTAAGATGAATGTACACAAACCAGGATGTGATGTGGATGAGATGGAGTGATTTGCTTATCTTTTGTTCATGCGTAAGACTTCATTCAACATTTCTCAATGCGAATAACATACAAAACCTATCTCTAGGATGCATACGTCTAAAACAGAATGCAATAGACACTAGTAAGTCTATCTCTAGCTATACTAGGAGTCCTACTTGATGTAGTTTAGTTATTCTTTCGAACAATCTAAGTTAAATATGCTTTTTACCAATTTGTCAAGTTGGCTTAAGCATTGGAATGAAGTTTGACATAAAGTATTAATGCGTTCAACATAAACAAGAAATAAACAATGGCAAGCATGATGGATCAAATATATGAATTTTATAAAGAAACAGAGAGCCTTTACAAAAGAAATATTTAATCAAATGAAATGAAAGCGATAAATGAGATGAAGGAAACTGAGTCAAGCCAAAGAATACAATCTCTTGTATTTCTTTGGCTCAATCTGTACAATCACTTGTATAGGAATTGGATGAAGTGTCTTTCTCAAAAGTGGCTTCCTCCGCTCCCTAATCGGCGGTGGTGGTGGTTCTCAACTCTTCTGATCGTCTGGCACCACAGCACAGCTTCTAAAAACTAAAATTATGACTACGATATACAGAGAGTAAGGATCTTGATAATTTCCGAACTTCTAGACTCTAGAGGGACTTTATCTATTTATAGGCGTTGGTCACGTCCATTTAGTGAATGGGCAGCATTAAAGTCCATACCTGGTCAGCATTAAAGTCCATGCCCTGATTAGCCGCCTGACTTTCGGAAGCTTTTCAGACGCCGCCTGTTACGTGGAAGCTTTTCAGACGTCGCCTGCTATAGGTGCCCATACTTGCAAGTGGTGATGTGACACAATCAGCCTGAAGCAATGAATCTTCTCTGCGTTGAACTCCCTCCGACGCATGGCTCATGCGTTAGAGCTTTTCCTGTGGCACTTGTCTAATGCGTTAGCGTTAATCCTTGCGTTGAAATCCTGCAATACAATGCGCTAGTGTCGCGATATTTAGTAATAAAACTTCTTTTGCATGAGTTTGCTAATGTTTGAATAAATCCATGCGTTTCTTCTAAAAATGAGGAGAATCTATCATTAAAAATCTTAGTTGTTTCAACTTAAGAGCAAAAATAACTTGTATTTCTACAAGTTATCACACCCCCAAATTTGAACAATGCTTGTCCTCAAGCATTCCAAAATAATTCTTTGTTATCTCCTTTGTCTTAAGTGTGCAGAGTTCGCCTCTCATCATATTCAGTCATAAGCTTGAGATAAGAGTTTGGAAAATATAACTCAGATTGACTCTTTTCTAAAAGGACTAATGTTTAGTTTCAGGTGCAACAGGCCTTTTATCACAACTTCTTTCATTTCTCAAAATATTCTCGTTTTTTTTTTCTAAACCAACAATGCGTTAGATGCCTTTTTTTTTTTTTAAAAAAAATGCCAGATAAAAAGAAAAAAAATTATGAACTCACTTACCCATGCATTGTTCCAGGTATCCCACTTTTATTTTGGCTTCCCCCCACGAGTGTCATGCGAGCATCCAACTACGAGTGAGAACCCTTCACAACTAAACTCATATCTAATATTCATGTGTTTCAAAATATAATTTCTTCAGACTAGATAGATGAGTTATATGGGACGCGTTGGTCTAGAAGACTTAACTTCGTTTTAGCTTGCCCCCACGGGTGTCATACGAGTATCCAACTACGGCTAAGTGCCTGTTCCAACTTAACTCATGCCATTTTAAGGTTTTTCTTTTGAAGTAATGACAGAGGAGTTGCATTTAAAACATTTTTCTTATTTTGTTCCCTTTTATTTGTGATGTACTGTTTGATACGTCTTAACTCGGATTTCCCTCATCCCCAAATTTGGAGATGAGCTATACTCATCCCAAATTTGGAGACGAGCTAAATCCTCATTGCTAAAAGAGAAACAAAATTTCAAAAAGGCTTTGAGAGTCTGAAAGGAGTTTAAGACTTAAAGCTTGCACGCGTTAGAAGGTAAACATAACCTTATTAGAGAAGTTCAGGCCTTGTTGATTTTCCTAACGCCTACTCTATACTTATAGATTTCATATAGTTGATATCATTGAGGTCAGGCAAAGCACAAGACTTAGAAAATATTTAAAGAACAAAAATCAAGTATGCCAAGGTCAAACGCAAGGAACAAAATGATAGGAATTTCTCATTCATTTTCATAAATTCACATGAAGTAAACAAACAAGTCAAGCAGATACAAAAGAATAATTAAATCAAAATACAAAAATAATCGAACACCCCAAAACTCTATTGTGCTGGTGCATCATCTCTACGTTCTTCCTCAGGGTCTTCATCCATAAAACGTAGAGGGTTTCTAAGATGGGCAGGCAGTGGAGGCAGAGCAAACATTCCAACCAAGACCTGATTGATGTATTGTGTTATGTAAACAAATTAGTCTTGCATCCGTCTTGTTTGCTGCCTTAGATAATCCCTTAGATCCCAATTCTGTTGCTGAAGACCTTCGATAGATGTGGCCAGTGGTCTGAGCTGATCACTGATAAAAGTTTTCAACTCTTCTAAGTCTGCGTTGTGTTGAGGTGGTGTTGGTTCTTCATTTCTTCCAACTGGGTCTTCAAAATTTGCTGCGTTGTTTGACCCTAATCCAGTTGGTTCAAAAATTATTGGAGGAGACACAAAGTTGGGAATTGGAATTGGTGAGGGCGAAGAAAGGGAATAAGGGATGTCATGATCTATATGAGTTGGTTCTTGATGCGTTGATCAGGACTCCCTTCTGGCGGGGCCAATGGTGAGTCATGGAAAGTAAGATTGAGGGTTGGTTGCGCTTCTTCGGCTAGAAGTTCAAGGTCAGCTTCATGTTCTTCGTGCTCTGAAGCTTCATCGTTGTGTTCAACAATCTGGGCACGTCTTCTTTTGGGGGGCGCGTTTGGATGATCGAGGCTTGGTTGCCACTTCCTTGGCAGGTAAGGCAGGTTGATGCGGCGAACTGTGAAGTAGACGCCTTACTAACTTTATGTCTATCAAGCCATCGATATCTTCATGATCATCCCCTAGAGGGATGCCCCCGCGTTCGTATAGTGCACAGATAGGCCATGGAAAGTAAAGTTGCCCTCATGGCTTAGTCTTGATGGCCTTGATCTGATCCCTTATAATTCTTCCAACGTCCAAAGGGATGCACTGCATGACGCAATAGGTAGCCAGGACGCATTTTTTTGATAATGTCTCATCATGTGTTATAGGCATGATACTCCGTTTGATTAAGTAATACCACAAATTCGCGTCTAGAGTTAAATTCCTGGAAGCTAACATTTTTCCCCGTTTCTCGATGTTTGCCATTTGCTTCCAGGTTTGGCTACCATCCTTAACGCATCTTCTAATTGGCTTGGCGTTGGCTGTTCTAAGATGCGATTAACTTCCGCGTCTGGATTACTGTCAATGTTGAACACTTCGTTTATTTTGTCAGCTAAGAAGCGCATAACACCCCCATCAACAAAAGCTGTGTTCTTCTCCATATCAAACTCACTATTGTAGAACATGCAGACAAGGTTGAGCCAAATACGCGTGTGCCCAACACAGAACTGATTCCAACCCAATGCGTTTATTGTTTCTGTGATGTATATTGACAGTGGGTGGCGCTCAGGAAAGAAACCCTTTTCTACGAGTATGTCATTAAACCCTGTCGCGTGCTCTTTGGCTTCCCTTGCCAGCTCTCTTAGTTCATTCTCCGATTCCCTTTAGAGAGTCGTCTTCCTTCGCCTTTGCCTTGCGGGCTAATAGTCTTTCAACTCCTGCTCTAGTGCATCGTGCCTTGAGCTATTTCCATGCATTGCATCCTCAGGGCCGGATGCAGATTGCTCATCTTCTTCTTCCTCCAATATTAACCTTCTTTTCCTTGTTACTCTTTTTGATTTTAAGGGCCCTTCATTCGCATCGGATGGGAGTGATTGCGATGAGTCAGGGCCAATTCTCCCTTCTTCTTTATCTTTTTCTTCCCCTTCTTCTCTTTATTCTTCTTCTAGTTCCTCTTCAAGCATCATAGCATAGTGCTTCGCTTCGTCTAATTCAAGTGATGTGTTAGGTGGGTCTGAACACATCACCTGCTCTTCCTCTTGGCTTTGATTGAGAGACGCCAAGATCGCACCAAAAACCTCTTACTTGTCCAGTCGAGCCAATTCTACCAACTCTTGAAGATTGCGCTCTGACACAAGACTGTCAGAGGGTGGTATGGGTGGAGTAAATGGAGGGGTGCCCACTGGGGTATGAGGCGTCCCAGGGGAGGATATGATGATGGCAAAATGAGGTGATTGGCTCGACGCGTCGAATTCCACTGGATAAATGTTGGCTAAGGGTTGGATCGAAAGTAGAAGTGGTGGACACATGGCTGGTGATGGTACGTTGTGGAGGTAGGCTGGGAGTGGGTCATGTGTTGCACCCACCATAGTGATGTTCGGAATGACTGGTGGTGGGGCAGGCTTGGTGTAGGGTTTGAAGGCAGCCATAGATGACGGATACATCCTTGGTTTTGCAGGTGTTTTGGCCCTTGGCTTGGGGGTAGTTTTGGGTTTTGGTTGAGGGGTTTTAGGTTTAGGTTGAGGGGTCTTAGCTGGAGGGGTAACGATGGCTTTGGAGGCTTTGAAAGGGAGTTTTATAGGTACTGTGGAAGGTTTCGAAACAGACGGCCGCTGGGAAGAGGTAGCTCCGCCGTGTGTGGGTTTGGTTTGGGCAAGGGTTTTGGTGGTTTTTCTAGGGCTCGGGGGAGGTGAAATCGAAACAGAGGACGAGGAATAGAAGCTTACCGGTGAGTCGTTCCCAAAGCTCACAGTCTGGTTCTGGCTATTTGAGGCGGACGACATTGTGGCTGGAGAAGCTCGAGCGAATCGGAAGCGAGGGAGACGGAGAGGTTAGGTTTTTTTTTCTTTTTTTGTTTCAAAGAACTCGAGAGTGAAAATGAAGAAGAAGAAGGCTTCGAATCGTTGGGTCCTTTCATAGGCTGAGAGAGAATTAATGGCTGACGTCAGACAACGCCTGACGTCTGTAATAAATGTAAAGCTGAAGAGACGTCTCGGATTTCTAAATACTCGAGTGTTTTTTTGTTCTCAAGACGCGTCCCTTCAACTGGGCCATGCGTAAGACTTGCGTCTAACGCGTTCGTTATTCCCAACTCAATTATACACAACTTTTAAAGAAAAACAAACAAGTTAAGTTTCCAACTTTTATAAAATCAAAAACAAAGAACAATCTTAAATCAACCAAACAATTAAATCAACAAACTCAAACGCATCGTAAAATACAGAATGCAAAAAGATAAGGATAGAGGAAGCGTCCCTGGAATATATGGCGATGCAAATGCAGGGATACTTCAACGCGAGCCTCAATTGGCTTCACGTAGTGCAAGAGATGTCTTTTGGCGTTCCAGTCCATCTTCAAAGTAAGGCTTCACTCTCTAACCGTTTACTTTGAATGCATTGGTGGCATCTTCTCGTGTTATTTCCACAGCTCCATATGGAAAGATTGTCTTAATGATAAAGGGTCCTAACCACCTGGATTTTAGTTTTCCTGGAAATAAACGCAGACGTGAATTGAACAATAGAAACTTTTGGCCAACAACAAGTTCTTTCTTACTGATGCGTTGGTCATGCCAACGCTTTGTCTTTTCTTTGTACAGCTTGTTGTTCTCATACGCATTCAATCGCCACTCCTCGAGCTCATTGAGCTGAAGTTTGCATTGAGTGCCTGCGGCATCCAAGTTCATGATTAGTTTCTTAACTGCCCAAAATGCCTTGTGCTCCAACTCTAAAGGTAAGTGACAAGCTTTTCCAAATACAAGAGAGTATGGAGACATACCTATAGGAGTTTCGTAAGCAGTTCTGTAGGCCCAGAGCGCTTCATCCAGCCTCTATGCCCAATCCTTCCGCATTGCATTGACGACTTTCTCCAGGATAGACTTGATTTCTCAATTTGATATTTTTGCTTGACTGTTTGTTTGTGGGTGATAGGCAGTGGCGATATTGTGCCTGACATTATATTTTGCAAGTAATTTGGAAATTATGCGATTAATAAAGTGCATACCTTTGTCACTTATCAAGGATTTTGGCATTCCATAGCGTGTAAAGATGTTCCTGGTAAGAAACTTAGATACAATGGACGCATCATTCCTAGCATAGGCTACTACTTCTATCCATTTAGATACATAAGCTACTGCAAGCAGGATGTATTATTGGCCATAGGACAGCAGAAAAGGTCCCATAAAATTTATGTCCCAAACATCAAATAGCTCAACTTCGAGAATATTATTCAAGGGCATTGCGTCCCTTGAAGAAATATTTCCAGTGCGTTGATAGGGTTCACATTTTTTAACAAACTCCCTCGCATCTTTAAAGAGGGTGGGCCAAAAGTATCCGCTTTGAAGGACCTTCGCTGTGGTTCTTTGCCTACCGAAATGCCCTCCGTAAGGAGAGTCATGACACTCAGCTAAGATGCATTGTGTCTTTTCCTCCAGAACGCATCGAAACATTACGAAGTCAGGGCTTTGTTTATATAGAAACGGTTCATCCCAAAAATAAAACTTGCTGTCATGAATTAACCGCTTCTTTTGCTGAGAGTTGAAGTTCCCAGGGCATTGCTTGGTGGTTAAATAATTGACTATGTCCACGTACCAAGGTTCCCTGCCTTCAACTCTAAACAGGCTTTCATCAGGAAATGTGTCCTTGATTTCATCTTCTTGGGCTTTCATTTCTTGATTCTCTAGCCTGGACAGGTGGTCAGCAACCTGATTTTCTGTTCCATTTCTGTCCTAGATATCAATATCAAACTCCTATAGCAGCAACACCCATCTTATCAACCTTGGTTTCGCGTCTTTTTCGCTCATCAAGAATTTTATGGCTGAGTGGTCAGTGTATATGGTGGCTGATGCACCAACTAAGTAAGATCGAAACTTTTCAACGCCAAACACTACAGCCAACATTTCTTTTTCAGTAGTGGTGTAGTGTTCCTGAGAGTCATTTAATGTTTTGGATGTGTAGAAAATGGGATGTATCAAATTACCCTTTTTCTGCCCTAACATTGTTCCTACTGCCACATCACTCGCATCGCACATGAGAATAAAACGCTGCGTCCAGTCTGGTGCTATCAGTACTGGAGCTGTCGTCAACGTATACTTTAAGGTTTCAAACACGTCAGTGCAATCTTCATTAAAGTCATAGGGTCGGTTCGCCTCTAGTAATGCGCTCAAAGGTCGCGCAATCTGAGAGAATCCTCTAACAAACCGTCTATAGAAGCCGGCATGCCCTAGAAAACTTTGCAAAGTTTTAACACTTGATGGTGGTGGAAGTTTTGCTATGACATATATTTTAGCTTCATCTACTTCCAAGCCAGCCTTAGATACTTTGTGACATAAGATAATTCCATCAGTCACTATGAAGTGACATTTCTCCCAATTCAGCACTAAGTTTGTTTCTTTACATCGAGCGAGGATGGCCTCCAAATTATCTAGGCATGACTGGAATGAGTCTCCAAAGACTGAAAAATCGTCCATGAAGACTTCAACGGTCTTTTCTAGGAAGTCAAAGAAGATAGCTAGAGGTAGTTAGAGGTAGTCCATGGTCTATTCAGTCCTCCATAAAACGTCTCTATTTGGATAGTTAGAGGTATTCCATGGTTTGGGCAATTCTTGACCAAGCCCTTAAAACGCTCTCATGCGGCGCTTAAGGTCTCAGCATCTTCTTGTTCAAAGTTCATAATCTCTCGATGCCTCCTCGCGTTGGTGGTAGGTGGGAAGTATTTTTGCATAAATTTTTCCACCAACTTTTCCCAGGTGGTGATTTCACCAGGCTCTAGTGAGCTCACTCATTATTTTGCGTCATCACGCAAAGAATAGAGAAACAAGGATAGCCTGATCGCCTCTGGGTTGATTCCAAGAATCACAAATGAATTACACGTGTCCAGAAACATTTCATATGGGCGTGAGGATCTTCACCACGACCATCCCCAAATTGTCCAACAAACTGGAGCATTTGGAGCATAACAGATTTCATCTGGAACCTGGTTCCATCTGGCGTTGGGTATTTGATTCTTGGAGAGAAATCATACAGTACAGGGAACGTGTACTCCCTCATGGAACACGTGCTGCTATTCACCATCAGGATTGGATTCTGTGCAGCATGAGTTAGTTGTTGATTTGCCTGTTCTTCCGCCATTGCTCGTTGCCTGTTCTGTTGTCTGAGAAATTGCTGCCTCAACCTTCGACGACGGTTGGATCGGTTCCTACGCTGGAAGGTCCTTTCAATCTCGAGGTCGTATCTGAGTTCAGGAGTACTCTCCCTGCTCATAAATATTCACAAGCTTAGGCTTAACTTGTAATACTCCCTCGATCGAAGTGTTCCTACAACAGATACAAACAAAATTTCTGGTTAGTTTTGTTTCTAAATCCCCGGCAACGGTGCCAAAAACTTGTTCGTTGCTATCGTGATTCGTTCTAGAAGTGTATTGTATAAACTAAATTGGAATAATAAGTTCTAAGTGTAAGAGATGCGTTTATGCTTTGATGCGTTTAAGTAAATGTAACGCGTTGGGGTGTCAGATATATGCAACAGAACGCACACAACTCCTTCTAATGACGTTTAACTTTTCCTAAACCAGACCCAAGTATAATTTAGGCTCCTGGTAAGTCCAGGGTCGAACTCAGGGATTCAGTTAACCAAACGCAGACCTTTGCGTTGTATCTACTATAGGGGTTTTCCTAAATAAATGTGAGAAATATGTTATTTACACTAAATTGTTGTGCCTGTGCAAGAGATGCAAAAGAATTGAGTAGTTAGTGATGGATCATGTGAGAATGGAGTTAATGTAAGTGGACGAGTCGGTTTAAGATGAATGTACACAAACCAAGATGTGATGTGAATGAGATGGAGTGATTTGCTTATCTTTTATTCATGCGTTAGACTTCATTCAACATTTCTCAATGTGAATAACATACAAAACCTATCTCTAGGATGCATACGTCTAACACAGAATGCAATAGACATCAGTAAGTCTATCTCTAGCTATACTAGGCGTCCTACTTGATGTAACTTAGTTATTCTTTCGAACAATCTAAGTTAAAGATGCTTTTTACCAATTTGTCAAGTTGGCTTGAGCGTTGGAATGAAGTTTGGCATAAAGTTAATGCATTCAACATAAACAAGAAATAAACAATGGCAAGTATGATGGATCAAATATATGAATTTTATAAAGAAACAGAGAGTCTTTATAAAAGCAATATTTAATCAAATGAAATGAAAGCGATAAATGAGATGAAGGAAACTGAGTCAAGCCAAAGAATACAATCTCTTGTATTTCTTTGGCTCAATCTCATTGTGTACAATCACTTGTATAGGAATTGGATGAAGTGTCTTTCTCAATAGTGGCTTCCTCCGCTCCCTGATCGGCGGTGGTGGTGGTTCTCAACCCTTCTGATCGTTTGGCATCACACCACAGCTTCTAAGAACTAAAACTATGACTACGATATACAGAGAGTAAGGATCTTGATAATTTCTAAACTTCACGACTCTGGAGGGACTTCATCTATTTATAGGCTTTGGTCACGTCCACTTGGTGAATGGGCAGCATTAAAGTCCATGCCCTAATTAGCCGCCTGACTCTCGGAAGCTTTTCAGATGCCACCTGCTGCATGTAAGCTTTTCAGACGCCCCCTGCTGTAGATGCCCATACTTGCAAGTGGTGATGTGATACAATCAGCCTGGAGCAATGAATCTTCTCTACGTTGAACTCCTTCCGACGCATGGCTCATGCGTTAGAGCTTTTCCTGCGGCACTTTTCTAATGCATTAGCATTAATCCTTGATTTGAAATCCTGCAATACAATGCGTTAATGCCGCGATATTTAGTAATAAAACTTCTTTTGCATGAATTTGCTAATGTTTGAATAAATCCATGCGTTTCTTCTAAAAATGAGGAGAATCTATCATTAAAAACCTTAGTTGTTCCGACTTAAGAGCAAAAATAACTTGTGTATCTACAAGTTATCAAAACAACAACGTCTGAAGGAGGTAGACGATAGCATCAGGAGATAGACAATGTCGTGTAGACGATAACGTCAAGAGGAAGACGATAGCGTCAAGCGATAGACGATGTCGTGTAGACGATAACGTCAAGAGGTAGACTATAGTATTTGGAGGTAGACGATAGTTTCAGGTGATAGACGATGCCGTGTAGACGATAGTGTCAAGAGGTAGATGATAGTATTTAAACAAAGGTAAATGATAGTTTTAGCTTGGTAGATGATAAAGCAGAGGGTACAAGACAGTGGCACGCCAACCTTTTCTTTATATTTTCTTGTATATTGAAATGTACAGGAGTTGTATTTATACAATATGGAATCCCTAATTTGGGAATGCAAGAATAACTCAACAAAAAAATGGTTTGTAACCATCCTATCCTTTTGGTAAAACCTATTCAATTGGTAAATAGGTAAGACTGTAATTTATGAAGTCTTGCACTGCTGACGGGGCTGCTGAGTGGATTTTCCTTTGGTGACTGGCTTGTTGTGTTGGCATCCTTAACATCCCCCCTCAAATGAGTGGGTAGTTCTACTACACCGAATTTGGATCGAAGGTGGAAGAACTGTGAGTGTGTTAAGGTCTTGGTGAGGCAGTCCGCGATTTGGTCGGAGCAAGGGACATAACGAACATCAAGCTGACCACTGAGGACTTGATCACGAACGAAGTGAATGTCGATCTCAATGTGCTTGGTCCGCGCATGAAACACTAGATTGATGGCTAAAGCACCGGCGCTGAGGTTGTCACACCACAGGACTAGAGTCGACTTTTGTTTGACACCGATCTTAAACAGTAGTTGTTGCACCCAGATGATTTTTACAAAGGCACGAGCAAGCACTTTATATTCAAACTCTATGCTGGACCGGGTTACAACAGATTGTTTCTTTGAGGACTAGGAGACAAGATTACCTCCAAGAAAGATGCAATAAGCGGTAACTGATTTTCGATCGTCTATGTTGGCTGCCCAATCGGCATCGGAGAAGGCCGAAACAGACAGGTCAGACCCATGTTGAATGTAGAGGCCAAAATGTCGAATGCCACTCACATATCTTAGTACTCTCTTCACCGCTTGTCAGTGAACGTCCGTAGGTAGCTTTAAGTATTGACTTAGATGATTAATCGCATATGTAATGTTAGGTCTCGTGGTGGTTAAGTATTGTAGGGCGTCAATCGTACTTCGATAGATATAGGGATTGTCAAGAGAAGTGCCATTGGAGATGGAGAGTTGCTTATTTATAACATTCGGAAAGGGTGCCGGTTTGAGATCTCTAAGGTCCAGGCGGTGGAGTAGGTCCTCGACATATTTTTCTTGATTCAGTATAACTCCATTGGCGATAGTGTGTAGTTAGACTCCAAGGAAGTAATGGAGTTGGCCAAGATCCTTTAGAGCAAACTTGGAGTCCAAGGCTGTTATAAGCTTGATGATTATCTGCGGTTCAGTGCTAGTGATGATTACATCATCAACAAATACCAGTAAGAGTATCAAGGCAGAAGTGCTCTGATATATGGAGAGAGATGTATTAGACTTAGCATTTTGAATGCCCCAGCTACATAGTGTTGTCTTCAGTGTATTGTTACAGGCCTTTGGCGCTTGTTTGAAACCGTATATGGCCTTGTGTAAGCGACAAACATGATTCGGTAGTTGAGGATGAATAAAGCCTTGCGGTTGGCACATGTAAACTTCTTCATCGAGGACCCCATTAAAGAAGGCATTATTGAAATCTAACTGTCTCAGTTGCCACCCTTTGGATACAGTAAGGCTAATGACGATTCAGAGGGTGGACGCCTTTACCACCGGACTAAATGTCTTGAAGAAATCGATGCCCGGGTTTTGATGGAAGCCTTTTGCTACGAGTCGTGCCTTGTAGCATAGAATGGAGCCATTAGGACTCCATTTGATTCGGAATACCCACTTATTCCCAACAATGTTCATCGACGATGACGGAGGAACTAAAGTCCAGGTCTAATTTTTCATCAGTGCTTGAAATTCATCACTCATCGCGATGTTCCACTGCTTGGTTTTGAGCGCATCAGTGACTCGTGTAAGTTCAGTTAGGGACTCATCTTTGTGGGTTTGGAAGGACAGTATTTTGGGTTTGAAGATGCCTGCCTTTCTAGGGGTAATCATGGGATGAGTGTTTACGGGTAAGGGAAGGTAAACAATCAGTAGTCGATGGTGAGTCAGGAGGTAAACGATCGGAGGGTAAATAATTG
Organism: Benincasa hispida; assembly: GCF_009727055.1. NCBI lineage: Eukaryota > Viridiplantae > Streptophyta > Magnoliopsida > Cucurbitales > Cucurbitaceae > Benincasa > Benincasa hispida. The sequence goes on from NC_052358.1 coordinate 3,361,537, forward strand.
GGTTGTAAACAATCGGTGAGTAAACGATCGGTGGGTAAGCGGGTGGTGGGTAAATAATCACTGGGTAAACGATCGCTGGGTAAACGATCATTGGGTAAACTAGTGGTGGGTAGACGATCGGTGGGCTGGACATTAAACGATTGGTAGGTGAACGATCATTGGGTAAACGATCGTAGGGTAAGCAACTAGTGGGAAGACGATCAGTGGGCTGGATACTAGACGACGGGGGTAGGTAAACAATTAGTGGGTAGACGATCAGAAGAGGGAGGTGAAAAGGCTGGGATGTCTGTAGAGTTATCAGTTGGTGATTGGGTGTGGGTTGTTCTGATAATTGGTGAGGGTGAGGTTGTGAACGTAGAGGTTATAGAGTCACTGTGTGGTGTGTCCTGACTGAAGGGTAGCCAGGAAACCGGGTGGATGGCAACTGCTTGCTTGGCCGGTTTGCAAGCTGAAGGAGACACCTGACAAGGAAAATCAGTTTCATCAAACACACTCTATGTATCTTGAAAAATTAATCAGTAGAGTTGAGTATAAGAAGGCATCCCATGAATGATGTAAGGGAAGATATGTTTGGGCTAGTAGGGTTAGCCCTGTCTCCACGATGTGTCTGTGCTTCCTCTCAGCCCTTCCATTTTGTGCTTACGTATATGGACAAGTATACTTAGAGGCCATGCCGTGTTGATGACAGACTTTATGTATCTTGAAAAATTCTCCACCATTATCCGACTGTAGGGACTTGATCAGTGTATTGAACTGAGTTTGTATCACAGTGAGAAAGTGTCAAAAAGCTACAAGAGTGTCACTTTTTAACCTTAGAGGATAGATCCATGTGTATCTGCTGTGATTATCAACAAAGATAGCATAATATTTGTACCCATCTGTAGACAGGAGAGGAGCTGGACCCCACAAATCAGTATGTATAAGTTCAAAGGTTGCAGATGCTCTTAAGTTAGAGTTAGGGAAGGCTAAAGAATGCGATTTGCCATAGCTACAAAAATCACAAAATTTGAGCTCTTCATTAGATAACATAGGGAGATTACAGCCTTTGATAATAAATTCTAGTGTTTTTTACGAAGGATGGCCAAGTCTTCTATGCCATGTAACCTTAGACACCCTATGCTTCGAAGATATGCTAAGAGCAGATATATCTTTATTCTTGTGCACTAGCTATGATGGTACTCCGTTTCCTACTGACTTCGAGCTGACTTCTGCGCCTTCTAATTGATACAGTCCATCTTTAAGTACTCCCTTCATTACTGTTTGTCCCGTATCCTTGTCCTTAACAAGATAGTAATCCGTGTGAAATTCAATAAACACGTTATTGTCTTTTGTTAGCTTAGATATACTAACCAAATTTTTTGTTATGGTAGGCACACATAATATATCATTCAGTTTCAAGTTACAGGCATCACTAGATAGACATGCAGTTCCAACCTAACAAATTTCGAGAGTATTACCATTAGCTACAGTAACTGCTTCAGTACCTGACTATTCAGTCGGGTTGCCAATATTGTTGAAGTATGAGGTAATATGATTGGAGGCACTACTGTCAGCATACCAATTTGCATCAGTCATGTTCTCTTGTCTTGTCAGAAAGGGATTACTTCCATAGGCAGTGGCTAGGGCTATTGGATGAGGTTGAATATTTTTAGTCTGGCTGTTGGGGAAGGGTTATCCTTTGTTTTGAGGAGATTTGGGAACAAAATCTCTGTTATATTTGTTGAAGCAGTAGAATGCTATGTATCCTACCTTCCCACAAACTTGACACAGAGGTTTGTTGTTGTTTCTTCCCCTGCCTCGACCTCTGTCATGGCTACCACCACCTCGTTGTACTCCCTCAGAACTGGTTGCTGCTATTGGTCTTGTTATTTTGGTTGACATGTTTAGTATTTGTCATATTCACTAACGCATTACTGACTCGATTGAAGCTTACTGTCGTCTTTTTGGTTTGACTAATGTTCCAATCTCTTTTCATACAGGAGAAGTTTTGATTGCATATCAAGTCATGACATGTCCGCTCTCCCTTGGATTGTGGCCATGATGGCATTGTACTCTTCATCAAGTCCTAGTAGTACCTGTGAAACAAGAGCTCTTGGTGGCACTGGACTACCAGCTTGCTCAAGATTGTCAGCATTCATTTCCATAGTTCGAAGGTACTCTTCCATTTTCAAATTACCTTTTCTGGTTGTTTGAAACACATGTCTCAGATAATCCTCTTCAACCCTGGACTGAACACCAAAGAGTTGTTGAATGTTGGTCCACAGATCCCTTGCACATTCACATCCCATCACTTGAATGACAACTTCTGGTGTCATAGAATTATATAGCCAGCCTAGGAGGAGTTGATCTACAGCCATCCACGCTTCGTATTGAGGATTTACCTCAATTGTTGTCGACAAGCTGGAAGCACCACTATCGGAGCTACCTTCTGCGTTGCGCGGAGCAACTCCTACTCCAGTCGATCTGGTCGGTATGCTCTCACCGACTGCAGGTTGCAAAAACATTGGTGGACGAACTTTTTGTCCAGTCAGGTGCCCTTCGAGTCGGTAGCTCTGAAGGATTAGAAGCGCAAAGTTTTTCCATAAAAGAAACTTGTTGCGATCAAGTTTGATGGAGGTTATCTGATTGAGGAGTTGCTGTCAAGTTTTACATTCTCTTTGAATTATTGAAAGTTTTGGAATTTCATTTAAACATGGAAAGAAACTATTGCACTAGTAAAATATAAGAAGAAAAAAAAGTCGTTGAATTACAAATTAAGTGCAAGCTTACCTCTTAGCAATAATCATATCAACTAAAACTATTAATTTTCATATGTGAACCAATTTTACTATTATTAATTGATAAAACTATTGGTATACAAATTTCTTTTAAGATATATTTAAAAAAAACACTTCTTATTATTTTTTAAGACTTATTTTTAGAAATTTATTTAACTAAAAACTATGATATTTAATTTATATGAATATGTTCTAAACAAAAAAATATTTAAAAGTCTACTTTTTAAATATATACAATCATTTTTACTAAAAACTTATTTGTTATTTTTTTTTAACTCGTACATTTTAAATTATTAAAAAATCACAAAAATAATAATAATAGAAAGGTTAAAATATTATTTTGATCTTGTTTGTTTGATTTTAGTCCATATATTTTTAAATGTACAATTTTAGTTTATATGCTTTCAAAAAAATCTTAAATTTAGTTCTTGCTTGTTTAAAGCTGCTTTTTTCAGATAATTTTTATTATTTATTAGTATTTTCATTATAATTTTTTTATAAAAAATATCCACATATTATATTCATACTATGAAAATTATTATTACTATTTAGCCAATTTTTTTTTTTTTAAAAAGTAAAATTTAGAGGCTAAATATAAGGTTTATTAAAATTAGAAGAAATAAAAGTAATGGTATTCTAACCTAAAAATTAAAAACCAAACAAAATTTGGTGTTTAAATATTAGTTTAAATCCTATTTTGGTCCATGAACTTTGAATTATATTTTTATTTTGGTTTCTAGACTTTTAAAAATGTCCATTCTAGTCTAAAAGTTACTTACTTTGGTTCATACTATTTAGATTTTGTTAACTCTTGAACATAATGGTGATATAACTTATATTTTTAATGACTTTGCTATTTGTCGTGTTAAAAAAAAAATCTATAATTTCAATTTTGAATTAGGTGGTAAACAATTTTTTATAAGAAATCCCAAAAGTCATTTTGCATCTAAAATTTTGACACGTTGGTTGTTAATATTTTACTTTATCTTCATCTTATTCAATCTATGCTAGATGCAATTTTATTTTACAATATACGTATCTTTAAAATGTTAACATTATCTTAATAGTAGAAATCAAAATAAATACTTTTTAAAAGTTTGAGAACTAAAACAGATATTTTTTAAAATTTATAAATTAAAATAGAACAAAGTATTTAAACCTTAAATATTCTTCTCATGTTATGAATGGAAATTCAAACACGAGGCTATCTTCTCTTACCTTTTTTTTTTTAAGAAAAAAATAAAAATAAAAATATCCAACTATATCATTTTGTGCGGTTTTTATTTAAAAAGTAAGTGAAAGCCGTGGAAGCATCCACCTCATCCCCCGTCTTAACCGCGTCTTTACCGCTATAAAATACTCTGCATTTCACTCCCATTTCTTTCACAAACCCAAACTCAAACTCAACTCTGCAACACACAATACCTAAAATTCCAACAGAACTCCATTCCTAATCCTTACAATGGGCGAGGTCACACTCTCCTTCTTCTTCCTTTCTTCTAATCCTCACTATTTCTTCTTTTAGTTTCTCACACTCATTTTCCCTGCTTTCTCTCTGTTTACAGAAAAAGAACGCCGAACAAGACTCCACCACCGCCGTCTTCAAGATTGATATCCACTGCGAGGGCTGCGCCAACAAAATCAGAAAGTGCGTCCGAGAAATCCCAGGTAGCTATCCATTCCCATTCTCTCCATTATGATTCCAAAACCCCACATTAACCTACCCCTGTTCTTCAATTTTTGAAGGTGTCCACAGAGTCAGAGCAGACTGGGAAGCCAACAAGCTGACGGTCACCGGAAAATTCGACCCCGCCAACCTCCGAGAGGAACTCGCCGATAAAACAAAGAAGAAAATCGACATTGTCTCATCGGAGAGCAAGAAAGAAAAGGAATCGAAGAAACCAGACGATGACAAACAGGATAAGAAAACAGAGGACAAGAAACCCAAAGACAAAGAGGTGAGTGGGTGAAGAAATAGCTAATGTGCGCTTCACCCAACTGCGCATGTTAGAGAAATACAACTGTCAACAATTAAGTTAATTGGGGTCCGTCAAGTCAACTTGCATTAAAAAAAAAATTATTTTACTGATTAAAAATTTAAATTATTCTGACCAGACTCCGGTAACGACGGCGACGTTGAAGGTGGAACTGCACTGCCAGGGATGCATCGAGAAGATTTACAAAGTTGTATCAAGAACAAAGGGTGAGTTATACTTTTCAATTTTAATCACCGCATCATCAAATTAATCTTCGAGTCGAAAAAAAAAATTAATCAATGGGTTTTGTTTTGCTGGTTACAGGAGTGGAGGATATGGCGATTGAGAGACAAAAAGATTTAGTAATGGTGAAAGGGAAAATGGACGTGAAGGCTCTGATTGAGAATTTGGAAGAGAAGCTGAAGCGGAAAGTTGCAGTGGTAGTACCCAAAAAGGAGAAAGACGACGGAGCAAAGGGCGGAGACGTCGGCGACAAGAACAAGAGCGGCGGAGAGGTCGCTCAAGACGGCGGAGTAACGGACGGAAACCGGCTTGATTACGTGGCAGTTCCGGTTCCGGGTTATGGATACGGGTACGGTTACGGTTACGGGTATGGGAATGGTGGATTTGTTGGACAACATTTGCCAGCGCCTCAACATTTGCTTTCGCCCCAAATGTTTAGTGACGAGAATCCGAATGCCTGTTCCCTTATGTAACAAATATAGTTTTATTTATTATTTTTATTATTTTTTTAGAAAATGTTATTTGCCATTAAATTTTGTAAACTTTGTTCCAATTTCTTAGTCTTGTATGAAATTTTCTAAAGAATAATGTAATTTTATTTATTTGTCTTATTATATTACGGTAAAGTAACGATGTTTGACTAGTAATAGTGGTAATGGTGAAAAGGAAACAAGCATGGAGTAAAAACAAAATAGAGTTGATCACGTTTATCAAATCGTAATGAAAGTTTGTATAATCGTAATGAAATTCTATTGATGGATCAATTGTAATAAGTCTATATCGCAAATGTAATTAAATTGTTTTGCTCGCATTTTATTAAAATTATGAAATTTGTCAGATTTACTATTGTCGTTACCTCTGAGGGTCAAACCGTAACAGTAACAGTAAATGTGCAAAAAAATCATAGTTTTTCTTTAGAACAATAATAATAGTGGTAATTATAATAATATCGATAGTGATAGAGGTAATTTTCAGACATAATTAAATTGAGCACGCCCTGCTTGTCGATCACTTTGCGTCTTTTTATTATAGATTTGAAAGTGGATCCCACATATTAGTACAAATGCATAACATCAGTAAATAATATCAAAGATAATCAAATGAGGCCCACTTTTTACGTTACCGTTGATTTATTACAGTTTGGGGTAAACATGGCCTAAATGGAAAGGGAAAATGAATTTGGTAAGTAGTTGTAATTTAAATTACAATTCAAGCCTAGTTTAGCAAATAAGACACTTTTTTTTAACAATATGTGGATGAGGAGATCGAATTTTTGGTTTCGAGATTGATGATACAAGCATTATACTAGTTGATGTATGCTCATTTCAATTGGAAAAAAAAAAAAAAAAAAAAAAAAAAAAAAAAACCAATCATCATTTTTTACGGATGATGTTTCAATTTTTCGTGAGGTAATTGTTGAATTAAAAAAATAGTTATATTAAATGGTAGGTAGTGTTTTGGCATAGGAATAAAATGGGGGGATAAAGTTGGAAAATAAAAGTGAGAAACATTGGGCCAAAATGCATACTCCCAAATAGAGAATGTGATTGGTGTTAGAGGAGGGAGACTAAGAGAGGTGGCCATTATTCTTGGTGACTTCCAGGCCAGCAAAGATTTAGACCCAATCTTTTATAATTGCAAAAAAAAAAAAAATCGAATCAAGCTATGGATTGGATTTTTGCTGCATTTTTTTACAGCATGTGTTTTGCTTTTAGAAAATAAAGGTTATTTTTCTTAAGAAAAAAAAGAAAGAAAAGTAATGGTTATCCAGATATGAGGTTAAGTAATGGTTGATTTGTATCAATGTTGATCTATTGAAGAATAAATATATGAAAGAAAACCCATGTCAAATGTTGCAAAGAATACTTTTCTAATTTACAAGTGGACGCACTCATATTTATATAACATCAACATTTAAGGGTCGATTGAAAACGAGAGCCTATTTTAAATAACTCACACTTTTGTCCCCCTCTATGTCCATTTTTCTAAAAAGGTACTTATATTATTTAAATGGTTGTGGCTAGAAATACTATCAAGGGAGAAACACGTTATGATATTTTTATGTGTAATATAGAAAAAAAAATCCATTCAAAATGAGGAAACCGAAGCTACTCGACAAGGTTGCATTGTTACCCCTAGTTAGGCAATGAAGAACTTGTCCATTTTAGGTCTTTTAAAAAGCTTATTGTTTAGGTAGGTTTTTGTTGCCTCTGACAATTCTTCTTTCTTCGTAAGTTCAATACATATAGAGTGACAGGTAAATTCAACTTTAACCCTAAGAAAGGTTCGAAGAGCTTGAAGCTTAGACTATACTTTAATGTGGAAGTAAGAAATTGTCATAGTTACATTGGTAAAGTTAAATATTTTGCTAGTATAAGTTGGAAAGTAAAATACATGTGTGGAGCAAGTGGAGGAAAAATACAAGAATGTGCAATGTTAACAAGCTTATGGACTCTCATTAATGCAAGACTTGGCTTTCTACCAATAATTGAAGAGCTTGCTTGCAAATGGAATCTTGCGTTTTTAGTCAAAAAAAGGGCTTTACTCTTTTCTCCCTCCCATTTTGTTTGGATTGGGAAAACATCTTTTCTTCTTTCTTTTTCTGTTTGGACAAATTTATCTTAATAATATCTCAATTCTATAGTTAAACAACCTTGAGTCTTCACAAAATTAAGTGAAAATTTCCCTAGCAATACTCACTCTGGTCAAATCATTGTTCCAAGCCTAAACACTTTTTAGAAGACAAGCTTTTACATTCATAATGAAGTTGTTTTGAAATGGAATCTTCTTTAACCTGAAAAGACTTTATAATCATCTTTTATTCTACAATTCTTCCACGCAACAGTGATATATCAGAGGTCACGAGCAAGAAAGAGACAGCCAGATGGAAGAAATCAACCTCTTGGCCCAGAGCTAATCTCCTATACAACTCTGAAACCAGTAAAAGAGAAAGGAGAAAACAACGTAAAACAAGGAAGACAAGAGGAGAAAAAAAGTGTAGAGTGTAATAATCATATAAGGCCATTTCACTGTGATAACATCATCATTAGCCCAAGTGGGTGGTGGTATCACTATCACTATGCCATCATTTTAGAAGTGGAGGTAAAAAGTTCTCTACTTCATGGACTTCCAAATATCATGAGTGACTGACGTTTAATCTGATTGTAACTAATAAAGATAGTTCCTTCAATTAAGCAAAATCTAGTCTTTCATGATGACTGGTCGAGCTCTAGTCTCACCCCCTTTTTTTCCAGGGAAGGCCGAAAAGATTGCCGGGGATGCTTATTGATAACTGGACCGAGATGCATCATCAACATTGTTGTCGAGTATGAGTTTAACGCCGTTATTTTTCAGTGCGTTCACTATAGCCCAGATCTTTGTTCGGTTTTTGAAGCCTTTCTTCTCAATTTCCTTGTTTACGTCTGCATGAATCCCTCTTCCTTGCCCCTGTTCGAGACCATCAACTTTGAGTCGCATAGCCAACACCTCTCCAACAACTGCTGCAGCCTTAGCGTTACAAGACCGGCCACATTCAAGTGAGCCCTTGATGGAGTGTTCAACTGTGGACGCAGTTGCAACAATCCGTCCATTGTTTCTATCTACCACATTAGCTGTTATGTACTTCAAAGATATGAATAGTCGCAGCACATAGCGTTTTAATACTGTCATTCCCAGCACTGATTTTTTTTCTTAAAACCCCCCTGTTTGAATCACCTATAAAAAATGTTAAAATATCCCATGAGTTTTCAAATAGCAACAATGGTAGGATATAACGTGCATGAATTGGTATGCTAAACAGAAAATATATACATGGTGTATCAGGCTCGATAATCAGCATATACACATTGCCCTTTTCTATTTTCCATTCAAATACAAGAAGATTATATCACTTTAGAACTAAAACATTGTAATAAAATCAAGCATGTGGATTCATATCTTGATCAAAGAATAAGGCTGCAAACGCATTACAATATCTTATTGTGACTCCTCAAACCAATAAACATCTTTCACATAACCTAACATCTTCCATCCCTCAACACCAAAAAGTTAAGAAATATTCCCTTGTTCTTCATTGACCATATCCTTCCTTGATCACCCTCTGCGAATGAACCTTGCAGAGTAAATGAGTAATCTATAGGTTTCCAGTGGCATTGGAATGAAATCTTACTAATGTCAGCATTGCTTATTTTTCAATTATTTAGTTTCAACGTAATCTCAAGTGGATACGCCAAAAAAGTTGATTGTGTAAAAAGTAACCAAAGCTAGAAGATACACTAGGAAGATTGCATCTAAAGAAGAATACATAGTCAATAGAGTGAGTTCATACTTCCTTGCAATATTTTTAGGGATTTTTACAAATTATGGAACAATGTCAGTTTTCTTTTGGTGCATCCTTTGGAGCTCTTGCTCTAAAGAGCTTTGTAATTGTTCCTCCCCTTAGATCACCTACAATTGGAGTAAGTGCCATATTTATTTATTTATTTTACCAGAACTACTAAAGAGTGATTTCTTTTATTCATTGAAATATTCATTTCATATACAAAAGTGTTTCCATTGGTATGATCAATGCGGGCTTTCTAATTTTCATCTCTTAATGAACCAATTCATCATCTATAACTACATGGGCCTAAAACTTTGGAGTAAATGTTTCTCACAACCACTTCGGAACAAAGCATCAAAGCACTAACAATTTGATTGCAAATTCTTGTGTATGTTGAGAAACAAATAACAATGCTGTTAATGCTGTTGTGTATACAATAGCCAGAGAGAAAGAACACCAATACAAATAAAACAACATTGGAAAACCATGTTGTCAAATACTAACTCATGACCAACAACATTAAGAAAGCATCCCTTACAAGTTACAAGTTACAAGTTACAAATTACAATTGAATGTTAGATTCACATTACAAACCAAAACAATGGAAGAAGTAGACAATGAAGGTGCAACAGATGATTAAAAACAAACAAGTTGATGAAATTGATGCACAAAATTGCTAAGTGACAAAATAAATCATTGGCAAATATTGCGATAGGTTAATGGTTTTCCATCCTCAAAATTGGATTAATTAGATATTTCGTCAACCAGGTCTACTACTCAAATTGACATGGAAACAGTATGGTTTATAGAACCATTTCATTTTGTAAAACCAGCAAACGAGGTAGTGAAAAGTTCCATTAAATTGTGTATATATATATGTGGAGTGGCGGGGAAGGGGTAGAAATGACGATAGACATTTCAGCTTCAATTCAACATGCCTCAAATGCAGATTAGCAATTTAGCAATGAAAGATTTTAATAGGAAAATGAAGAAAGATTGAAAGGAAACCCTTCAAGAAAGAAAACCAAATCCAACTCTAACTGGGAAGGATGCAGACTGCATATGTGATGAGATCATTCACTAAGACAATGAACACGTTCAAGTGTATGCATAACATCTGATGTCGTAAATTTAGGCTTCATTGTAGTCATTTCCAATCAAAAAGCAAAATAAAAGCACACCACAGGAGTCAAAAATAAAAAAGAGATAGGAAATTCTATGAACTTTTTATAAGCGCTGCAATATTCTACATTGCATAAGAAAACCGAATATTGTAGCTAAGGGGAGCCTGACCTGTATTGCAGCGCTTATAAAAAGTTCAAATGAGCTGATGGGTCCTTGAATTATAGATCAATGAGCTCCAAGAAGGACAAGGACAGAACCAAGGACCCACAAAGATCATGTAACAACAATCGAATTCCCAATGACCTAAACTTATCTGCAATAAATAATAAGCAGCCCATCAGACGATTCATCAAATAAGGACATTCGACAAAGTAAAAGTCTGCTGAATTAAGAGAAAAAGTCTAGAATTCTGAGGAATCTCAATTCTAAGAGTTATGAAACTAAGGCAGCCTCCCTCCACTTTTCTTTATTTCTCTCCTCTCTCTCTTCCCATCATAAATCGAAAACCCATCTTCCAATTTCGTTTTAAACTCTTTCTGTTTCATTGATTTTGAGTTTTGGGTTTGGTCCATTGTCTATACAGTTTTCACACTTGCTTCCTGTCCACCCATGGCGGTCGAACAGAGCAATATTGAAAAAAGATACAGAATCGCCATTAGTGGTTCATTAAGCTCACTAAAAATGACTAAGCCCATTCAAATAAACTATGCGAACGGCAGACGGAAAATGGCTTACCGGCGACGGCTATGGGAACGGCGGTCGACGGCGCGGACGTGGCGGCCGGTGATTGGGCGAACGACGTGAGGATGGCGGGCGGCGGTGAGGAGAGTTGGGGGGGTGGTTCTGCCAGCGTGAAATTGAAGGAAAATCTGATTTCCTTCTTTTTCTTTTCTTTTCTTTTTGGAAAACCGAAAGTGCAAGCCCATGGGCTTCCCGATTACGAACTGATAAGGCCCATGGGCCTCCTAATGGGTCTAATTGGGCCGAGTCATCAAGATCAAGTGCTCCATAGCAAGCCCAATTTACATTCAATGTTAACTGTCTAATGTGCCCTCGGGAGGGCATTAGAATTAACAAAGTCAGTCGGCTACGCAACCAGAAGAAGTGGTTCGTAAAAGACACGTGGAAAGATCGAGGAGGGCTATAAAACGGAAGGCTCAGCCTCCTGAATCACAGAACCTCGAACCCTTGATCCGCATTGCATTACGCGTCGCAGGTCTCTGATAAAAAGCGCCCAACAAAAGCGCCGTGAGAAACGAAGAGCGATTTCTTCAAGCCCTAGATCTGCTTCCTCTTCTCACTGCTCCTTCTCGCTCGCTCTGTCGGTGTCGTTTTTCCTTGGATCTTCTTTCTCCGTTTCCCCAGGTATGTCCATGTATTGAGGATTCTTCTTTACGTCTCTGATTTCATTTTGATTGTGTTGTTGGGGTTTTGTTTTTTGGTGGTTGATTCCTTTTCTTTTTCAAACTTCTTAGGTTAAGGATGGTTTCCGACGCGAGCAAGAAGAAAGCGGCTCAGAAGAAGGCGGCTGCAGCGGCTAAGCGAGGAGGAAAAGCAGCGGCGGCGGCCGCTTCTTCCAAGGCGGCAGCGGCTGAATCGCAGAATGGAGTTGATAAGTTGGTGAATGGTGTTGACGCTCTTCAGTTATCTGATCGGACTTGTACTGGTGTGCTTTGTTCACATCCTCTCTCCAGGGACATCCGAGTAAGCCCTAATTTTATTCTAGAATCAAATTCATGTACATCTGTTGATTTTTTTTTCAGAGAAAAGAACCGTGGACTATATTATTTGAATAATACCGGGGAGAATATTTTAATTTTACCTTTTTTTAATATGTTTATTCTCTACATGATGCTTTTCTTGCGATACTTATATAGCTTTCGCCGGTGTCCTATTCGTTTCAATTTCTTGGGCAATAAGTTATTCTTCGTTGTTTAGTTTTTTCCTCCATTGAATTTAATTGTAACAGTTGCTTATGAATCAATCATCTGTTGGATGATGCATAATGTTTCTCAAGTTCTCTTTTATTTTCGATTGAAGAGGTTTTGGATTGTACATAAGATCTCTAGGACTCATTAGCATATGAATATTGATTTTTAGTCGTTCGATGATTTTTCTTAGTGACATTTGGAATTAATGGTGTGCCAATAGGGAAGTGAGCGATGAAGCTGGTAATTGTTTCCTTATATGTGTGCTTTTTGCAGATAGAATCTTTATCAGTTACCTTTCATGGGCATGACCTTATTGTTGATTCTGAGCTGGAGCTCAATTATGGCAGGTTAGTTTGTGATTATCACTGGCATGTATAATTTTATTTCCATACAGATTCTTGTGGTTAAGTTTGACATTTACAATTTATTTTTCAGACGTTATGGTTTGCTTGGATTAAATGGATGTGGTAAATCTACACTTCTTGCGGCAATAGGTTGTCGAGAGCTTCCTATTCCAGAACACATGGATATATATCACCTTTCACGAGAGATTGAAGCTTCTGACATGTCTTCACTTGAGGCTGTTATAAGTTGTGATGAGGAGAGGTTGAAGTTGGAGAAGGAGGCAGAATCCTTGGCTTCACAAGTATGTAAATAAAACAGAGTTTCTATGCTCTAAAAATTTACTTATGCTCATTATTTGTTGTTCTATTTCAATTTAGGATGATGGAGGTGGGGAGCAGCTTGATCGTATCTATGAACGTCTAGAAGCATTAGACGCAGCAACTGCAGAAAAACGTGCTGCTGAAATCCTTTATGGTCTTGGGTTTAACAAGCAGATGCAAGCGAAGAAAACACGGGACTTTTCTGGTGGTTGGAGGATGAGGATTGCCTTAGCTCGTGCCCTATTCATGAATCCCACTGTCCTTCTACTGGATGAACCAACTAATCATCTAGGTATATTTGATTGGTTCAGTGTTCTTTTTTGTGTAAATGCTTGGATGTTACCCTGGTTGGCTGATCATTCTGGTTCATGCTTTAGCAATCCCATGCTTGCTGCTATGTTTAGCTTCCTTCGGTGTGGACATGGTCTGGCTGTATAGGGTGCTTGCACAAATTAAGTTTTAAGTTGTTTTGTGTGTTTTTTTTTTTTTTTTTTTTTTTTTGGGGGGGGGGGGGGGGGGGGTGTTTGGGGTTTTGGCGCGTGCTACTTCATACAGTTGAACCTTTATACATGCTATTTGAATTCATTAGCATATCCTGTCTAGTTTATCAATTGTTTTATTGTAGGAATTCAATAATCTGACTGGTATCTTTGTTAATTTTCTGAATTACAGATCTAGAGGCTTGTGTCTGGCTAGAAGAAAATTTGAAGAAGTTTGACCGGATCCTGGTTGTGGTTTCACATTCCCAGGACTTTCTTAATGGTGTTTGCACAAACATTATCCATATGCAGAACAGGAAGTTAAAGATCTATACGGGTAACTATGATCAGTATGTTCAAACCCGTTCTGAACTGGAAGAGAATCAGATGAAAATGTATAAGTGGGAGCAGGATCAGATTGCTTCCATGAAAGAGTATATTGCCAGATTTGGGCATGGGTCAGCAAAATTAGCTCGGCAGGCGCAGAGTAAGGAGAAGACATTGGCAAAAATGGAGAGGGGTGGGCTTACTGAGAAGGTGGTGAGAGACAAGGTTCTTGTGTTTCGCTTTGTTGATGTTGGAAAGCTTCCTCCTCCGGTTCTCCAGTTTGTGGAAGTAACGTTTGGCTATACCCCTGAAAACCTCATCTATAAGAATCTTGACTTTGGAGTTGATTTGGACTCTCGGATAGCTTTGGTTGGACCCAATGGTGCTGGAAAGAGTACCCTGTTGAAGCTGATGACAGGGGACCTGGTTCCTCTAGATGGCATGGTCCGACGGCATAATCATCTTAGAATTGCTCAGTTTCATCAACATTTAGCTGAGAAATTAGACTTGGAACTGTCTGCTCTCCAGTTTATGATAAGAGAGTACCCAGGAAATGAAGAAGAGAAGATGAGAGGAGCTATTGGGAAGTTTGGGCTCTCCGGTAAAGCTCAAGTGATGCCGATGAAGAATTTGTCTGATGGGCAGAGGAGCCGTGTTATATTTGCCTGGTTAGCATGGAGACAACCGCACTTATTATTGCTTGATGAGCCCACAAATCATTTGGATATCGAGACTATTGATTCATTGGCGGAGGCACTGAATGAGTGGGATGGTGGTTTGGTTCTTGTAAGCCATGACTTTAGGCTTATAAACCAAGTGGCCCAGGAGATATGGGTGTGCGAGAATCAAGCTGTAACCAAGTGGGAGGGTGACATTATGGACTTCAAGGCACACTTGAAGATGAAGGCTGGGTTAGCTGATTAAAGCTGTAAAATCGTGAGTTTACTAAAATCTCTATATACCGTAGACCGTGGCTTGATCGTGTTGTGTCATATGTGCATCAGCTCGGCCAGCTTGTGCGTAATGTGGCCACACAACTAGCCGAAGGTCTTGAACACTGATGGGGCTTGGTTATTGTTTCGAGCCAGCAATTTTAATGGGCGTAGTAGGTAATGTTTTTTGTTTAATCATTCATGTACCCCTATATCTTTTAGTTGGTTATTTAACCAACTAGATAGAGCCATATATGATGTCTAATATTTATGTTTTAGACAGACACCAAGCGACTACGAACAGAAAAATCTTATATTTTTGGTTTTGTTTCTTATTTGTGCCCAATTTGATTTGATTCACCGAGCTTACCCAAGTAATGTAGCAAAAAAGCGAGCTTATAATCAATAATATGTTGAGATTTTTGCCATATGTGGTGTCTTTGAGCTTTTGAAAATGATGAGAATAGATATTGCATGATCGCCTCCGAGTAGATTTTGAATGAAGTGGTTTTGTGTTGGCATGAAGTTCATCTTCAAAAAGTCCATGGGAACGTCAAAGTCTGGTATAAATGCTAATTTAATTTGGTGTGTTTAAACATTTGTTGTGCATACACTCTCTGTCTGTGCACAAGTCGGTGGAGGCTGATGCCCATGCTTTACCACGCCTCAAACTCCACGAAGGCAGTTCCTCCCTGCCTTTCCCAAGTATCCTCATTTCTTCGAAATAGACTTGATTTAAAAAAAATTAAAAATGAAAACTCAAATGCCTACCGTTTACCGAATTGAATTGGGTCTAGAACTTCATTTACTTCATTTAATTTTGGCTTTGATTTTTAAAAAGACTCCTAACGTGTAGACGACAAAACACGAGAGGGCTATTAAGCAGAAATGAAAATAGAAAAACCCAATGCCCCTGTCTTTTAAACACGTATGCTGAAATAAACCACTTTATATCTTAAATAAATATCCATATCCCAAAGTGAGCTCGCATATTCATACTGATTATCAACTACCAACACCACACCTGTCTGGTTGATGGTTATGGAGTTAATACTTAGTGTGGCTAGCCATTTGTTTGCATCTTTTCCGTGTGGCCCTATTATATGATGTCATGTAGAAAGCTTATTTCTTTTCTTTCTTTTCTCTAATGTTTATTTTTCTCCTTTGGATACGTCGTGCTGCAAAAAAATGGGCTGAAGTTTTGCGAGCAGCCAAGTATTACTTTCGTAAATATATCAACGTGAATTGGTGGAGAACAATCTTCAATTTGGTCAAAGTAAAACTACAAACCAACTTGTTCGGAACCGTTATTAATGCTTCCAGTGGCAGGCTCAAAATGTTGCAATTCTACCACGACGCCAAAGTAATCATGAAGTAATCTTCTTTACATGCTTGGGTTGACGCCTTAAGTGAGACTTCCTGTGCGGTCAAGGTAGGATCGAACGATCCTCTGATCTCTTGTTATGAATGTTGTCGTCAAGGTTGGCCAATGAACTTCCGTATAACCCATGTTACATAACCAAATCATTCCCAATATCACATCAAATCTGCCTAGCTCCAATAGAAGAAAATCCCCTGTGATTGTTAGCTCTCGTTGCCCATCACAACTCCATAGTTCGTTGTCTTCGTCAGAGGAATATTTAATTCGTGGACGAGCTTCTGGTGTATGAAATTGTGTGTGGCCCCACAGTCGACCACGACTATGACCTCTCGTCCTGCTAGTATTCTTTTGAGCTTCATTGTTCCCTTCCCTAATATGCCCAAGATTGATTGTAGGGCGATTTTGATGTTCCCTGTTACTTCCAGTGCCTTCATTTCGATTGTTTCAGCCGCTTCTTCCCTTATTCCCTCCTCTGCTTCCTCTTCCTTTTGGAATATTAGCAGGTTCAGCGCTTGTGACTCCTTTGTTTTGCACCAATGTCTTGGAGAGTACTTCTCATCGTAATGAAAACATGAGCCCTTTTCTCTCTTCTCCTTGGCCTTTGCATCTGTGAGCCTTCGAAACGTCATCTCTCGCCTTTCTGTTTCTCCCTTTTCTGGTATTGTGGCGCTCTTGTAATTATTTTTGTCTGTTGGGCTTTTGGTTGTCTTTGGCTTAACAAGGGTGGAAATCTCTTTTTGGGTCGTCGCTTGGGTCGGGCCCAAAAGCCCTTTTGCTGTCTATAGGCCAACGTTTCATTTGCTAATAGCCTAGGCCTTCTTCATACAAGCATCTAGCCCAATCGGGCTATTACCTCTGCTCTAATCTCGGGTTTTAGTCCGTTGAGGAAGGCCTCCTCCAACTCCAACACCTCCTCAGCTATCTCAGGTATTGGGGCTGCAAACGTCTCGAACTGCTTCTGATATTCTTCAAGTTCGTTCCTGTCTGATTCGAAGCAATTGGGAGAGGAGAGTTTCTTCTTGACTAGGCTGGAAACGTTCGAACATCTGGTGTTTCAGTTCACTCCAAGATTGAATAGGTCTTCGATTATGGGCCCACCAGAATCAATTTACCATTTCCGATGAGAAGGTAATGATAGGAACCTTGATTTTCTCTTCGTTTGTTAGCTCATGAATCTCAAAGAAATGTTTAGCTATGTAGATCCATGAATCTGGATGTTCTCCTGAAAATGTGGGCATCTTGAGCCTTTTGTATTTACTTCGGTCAACCGTTCCTCCTACTGCTTGATAATGGGAGCTCTCTCCTCCATCTCCTCCTTTAGTGATCGTTGTCTTTTGAGAGTTTGTTGTAAGGGCAGAACCCTCTTTTTTTCGTGTTTCAGCCAGGTATTATACTGTCACCATAATCTTCTCCAAGTTTATCTCCATTTCATTTATCCCCTCTCGTAACTCAGTTATACTCTTCGAGTGTCCTTCAACCTTCTCATCCATCTTGTTCTTCTTTTCTGCTCTTGTCTTTCCCGGGGATGGTCGACTCTGATATCAATTTGTTAGAACACTTCAGACCAAAAGGTTGGATCCTCCCTTAGCAAAATTTGCTCAACATTTCAAAATATGTCTTTCTCTACCCAGAAGACTGAACCTATCGTATAGGTCGACGTCCAATCGTTTAGCAAACGCTAAGCGATCATCTAGCAAAAGCTAAGCGATCGTTTAGTTCATCATTTAGTTCCGTGTCTATCACCTACAAATACTACACGATCATTTACCTTAGTCAAGCTGCGCTTAGTAAATCTTATTTACTTGACAACTTCTGTGAGATTCTTTTTCCAAGAGAGAAAATCTCAAAATCAAATTTTCAACATTACTAAAATTAGGAAAACAATTTTCGTTACCATGAAATCACCTATAACCTCCCACTCAATTGGTTATTATAGAAAAAGATTTAATTATCCAATAATTAATATTATTATTGTAACAACCCCGCCTCCTAGGACTACTAAAAAGGGGATTGTTACTGCATGCATGCATAAATATTCGCATTGAGGAAAATAAAGTAAAAATAAAATAGAATAACATGATTTTGAATTGCTTTAAGTATATAAGAAACTGTTCTACCATTATCTTAAGATCTTAAATCGTTCGACCAGGTAACCTTTAACATGAAATAAATTATAAAAAAAATAATAAAATCAAAACATGAGAAAACATAAAGGTGCAAATGCAGAAGCGATTCTAGTTCCTTTGGCACTGTCACAGATTCCTCTTGTCAGTCGCCCGAGTATCTTTGCTTTTACTTGAAAAAAAAATAAAGATAATGGTTGAGTATAAAATACTCAGTAAATGATCCCATTATTGAGATCAGGCTATGCATCCACGAGCAAAGAATGATGGCCCGTGGCTCATACAGCTACATCGGATTTTTATGATGAAAGGGAACCAAAAGACGTATTGTCTTGTCTTGATACGCATGTTTAGCGGCCCGTAGGCACACCGTCAAACATGAAAATAACATGAACGTGAACCCGTCGACTCACGCATGTCTAGCGGCACGTAGGTACGCCGTCAAACATGGAAATAACATAAACGTAAATCTGTCGGCTCACGCATGTCTAGCGGCCCGTAGGCACACCGTCAAACATGAAAAATAACATGAACGTAAACCTGTCAGCTCACACATGTCTAGTGGCCCATAGGCATATCGTCAAATATGAAACATGAAAAAGAAAATATGAACGCAAACATATCGGCTCACGCATGTCTAGCGGCCCGTAGGCACACCGTCAAACATGAAAAATAACATGAAATTAGACCCATCGGTCCTCTAAAATAAAACATGCGGCGACGGTAAACTGCCCTATTGATCTATTCATGCATTACATACATAATTTCAATATTGATTAGAAATTCGAACATGCTCATAATAGATAAAATCATGCTTCAAGAGTCCATTAGTTAACTTATTAATTCTAGTCTAGGTCGCCTGGCACAAAGGCACCGATAATAGTACCACTTCCCTCAACTTGGTAAAAACACAAAACAAAATCTCAACCTAAAGTTGTGGCTTGGTCCAAGACAAATTCCAAAACTTGATTTAATTAGCCATCATGAATTAAATCCAAAATCAATAACTTAATTTTTCCACTATTACTCTCAATCCAAAAGAATAACCATCCAACTTACCAAAACTCAAGGTTTCGCAAGAATGGGCAGCGGCGGTTGATGAACTCAATGGTGACTGACCGAAACGACGACGGAACCCAGTCCAACGCCGACTGAAACGAGTGGTTGCACCGATCGGAAGCTAGGATGGTTGTGCGCATCAACTTGTGGTTGGGCGTGGCGGCAGAAGCGGGTCTGCACGGGGGTTGAATGGCTTAGGCATGGCGGCAGAAGCGGGTCTGCACGGGGCTGAACGGCTTGGGCGGCGTTGTCCTGCGAGCGCTAAATGGAGGAGACGGCTGTCAACGACGGCTCGCGGTCAACTCCGAAATCTATCTTTTTCTTTTTCTTTTTCTATCTTTCCCACATATATATAAATAACTTAAACCTTTTCTCTTTTCCTTTTAAGAAAACAAATTCCCTACTCTTCTTTCAAAATATATATACTTTTATATATATTTTTTTTTCTTTTAAACTCAACAAATTTAATTATCTCAAAATCAAATCTCCAAATGCAAGTCAAAATAAAATTTAATTAATTCCAAATAATTAAATTATATTTTAGCTTAGCCAAATACATAAATCTCATATTCTAGTTTATCCAAGTAGTCCAACATAAAAATAAAGCTTAATTACAAAATAAATTGGGGTGTTACATTTATAAATATAAATGATAACCAACTTATCATACTATATTTATAACCTATAGTTTTAATATTTCATCTCATTAAACATATAAACCATTGTTCTTTTTCTATTTCATGACACTTAATGTAAATCTCATTTACATTAATTCTCCACTAGATGTATCTCATACATCATATCGATCATATTATATATAATCAAATTACCTTTTGTCAATTTGAACATTTCAAATCAACACCAAGAATTGATCCTCAACTGAGTCTATTGAGCTACCAAGGGGACCTTATGGACCTGTAGCTCGAAGCTCCAACAGTACGTGAATAACTGACTAAACTCTTTAGTTACGGGATCCACCATCTGTTAACTGCCAGGCTATTGGATTTTATGTTTTAAAACTCGTAGTTTGTAAATTGATAAACATATTCTATTTTTTTCCGATAAAATTGTTACTGAAATCGTAATATTGAATAGAATAAACTAAGGTTCTAAGGCTATTTAATGTAGACTTGAACTTTATGTGATGGCATAAAACATGGATCAAGTTCGAGTATATAGCCTAAAATGGTCTATAGTATAGGGATAAAGGTTGGGCGCCTTGTTCTGGGGACATTATGGATGCGGCCTACTTTGTAGTTAGTACAAACGATGTGATCCTGAATCTTTCATATAGAGATATGTGAGTGGGGGCATCCTATGCAATGAGTTTGTATAAGACTAGACCACGACTTAGTCACTTTTGCTTTATAATACCGTTTACTGTATAAAACTGACTAATTCAAATTTGATGACCTAGGTAACTCAATCTCAATCCTGAGCTAACTATGAACTCCTGTTTATTTGGGATTATTTTTAGATCTGCATAGGTGAGAGCAGCAACAACGCTGGCTCAATAAGCCTCCCATTTCAGCGGTAAGACCGAGTAAATAGTTGAGGACATAGGGTGCAAGACGAACTTCACTGCTACCCGTCTCTAGTGGTAGTAGATAGGTCCTTAAGTGATGACTTCAGAATTAGAACAAGGGGCCCCACCCTCTCACTAGGCTGAGAAGGACTCGATTTGTTGGTTGGACAACAAAACAATTGTTCTTTGGAGGTTCAGTGGGACTGAAGGAACAAGAAGTGTTCTCGGGGGTAAAACGGTATTTTGACCCACCCAAGACCACGAACAACCTATGAAAGATTGACTTACTGGTTATGGTTATATCAGATGGACAAAAATATATCTACAGTGAGGAGAGTGTAACTACGGGACTTTAGTGGAATGACCCGTTAGTTAACAAATGTTGATTAATTAGGTTAAAGAGTTTTACCGGTTAATCTCAGATTGTTGGAGCCCATGATTTGTAGGTCTATTAGGTCCCCCTACTAGCTCATATGGATTAAACTTAGAACAGTATGTTGGATTAATTTGATTTGTTTGAATTAGGAAAAATGATTAAAATCGACAAGTATATGCGATATCGCTATCAGCTTTTTATGGAGTTCTATTTTCAAATGTGATTTGAATTTTGAAAATATGAATGCGGATTCATGTTCGGGAGGTCAAAATTAGTCAAGAGGGTCAAAACTGTAAAAAGTCAAAGGGTTGACTTTTTTGCTAGGAAAAGTCAAAGTTTGACTTTGACCAAATGGAAAAGAACCATTTTGTCCTTGACTAGAGTTAGTTGAATTATCCAACATTTTTGTTGGATAATCCCACTAATTTAAGTGGACTATGTGTAAATATTATAGAATGACACACAGTCCACTTTGGTTTAGTACTTTGTGAGATGTTGATTTTTGGTGAGTTTTTACATGCATTAGATGCATGTAATTGTTTTATAAAAGGAAGTTTTATAAAACAAATTTCTTCTTCTTTTTCTTTTTAACAAGCTGAATTTTCTATAATTTTGGTTTCCAAATTCTCACAAAATTTCTCTTTTTCTCACATTAACTTTGAACCTCCCTTGCTTTTCTTTTCATTGCTTCATTCACCGGGTCCCACAACTCGATTCTGAGTCCAGAGAATAGCAAGGAAACTCTAGTGGTGGTCCGGTAGAGTTCGGGTCGAGATTCAGCGAGAAAAAGCTTTTTTCAGGAGCTACAAAGGTTGTACACTATCCCTTTTAATTTATTATTTTTTTTACATTTGCATGCTAATTTCCTTTAAATTAGAAGCAATTAGAGTGTAATTAGATCCTTATTCCACTATGTATATCTCGTGTTCCATCACAGGAATTCCACTAAAGACCGACAGCTGAACTCTCCTTACCACAGATATATTATGTGTCCATCTTAACCAATCAGCAGTGCGACAACCCTTTATAGATCGCTCGTAAGTACAACTAGACCAATAACCGTTATACCCCTATAATTAGTTCTAACTCCTTAAGTATCACCGATCCCTCTAATGAACATAAGTCATAGTCCTACTATGACTAAGTCCTCTCTTCCAAAGAGAAGCTGTGGCCACTATGTTCAAGCCCCGAAATCAGCCCTTAAAGGAGCAACCTCTTTACCTATCCTTGCTTCGCAAAATGAGTGAATTTCATCTTATGAATTGAGTTCCCAGCTCCTAGATCAAACAAGTCTCCAAAAAGGTACGCATGTTGAGTTGGCAATCTAACGACTCTCACCCATACTAATCAAAGGACCGCCCTCAAAGGCAGAAGTTTCCAAAACACTCAGGATTGAGGTTGTGTCACCTATGGTCGTTTAGGTGAGATGTAAGTCTCTAGTATCAATAGCGTTATATACAGAGTCTAGTCATCTCGTGGTCCGATCTTATACAAACTCTTTGTACAAGACACCCCCGCTCGCACGTCTCCACATGAATGGTAAAGATCTACCATCTGTAGTAGTTTACAACACTTGCAAACTTCTACAAAGTGGGTCGTATCAGTAGTGTCACCAGGATCAGGTATCTTACCTTAATCCTTATACTACAGACCTATTTAGGTTATCACTTAAGTCATGATCCACTTGTATATCACATATACATGCGTATATTCACATAAGATAACCAATGAGCTTTGTTTATTGGATATGAGTAAATGCCAGAATGAAATAACAATTATTTTATTCATCAAACAATGTGTATTATTATAAATAACAAGAATCCGGGAGAATTAGGACATCGATCCCAATACAACAACACTCCCTTTTAAAACAGTTATCCCCACCCTAAATGGTCCCCACATCTAACCAACTCTCTAACAAATTTCTCACTAATCCCCTATTTCTTCTATAATTACTTTCTTACCCCTTCGTTTGTATGTATTTATAATTGGTGGTCTTACAATTGATACCAATGTTAGAACTCTTTAGACCAGAGGGTTGGATCCTCCCTTAGCAAAACTTGCTCAACATTCCAAAAGATGCCTCCCCTTACCCAACAACACTTCCTTTTAAAATGGTTATCCCCAACCCAAATGGTCCCCACATCTAACTGACTCTCTAACAAAGTTCTCACTAATCCCATATTTCTTCTGTAATTACTTTTTTACCCCTTGTTTGTATGTATTTATAATTGGTGGACTTACAGTTCAGATCTCATCTGTATTCGTCGCGGGTCCTTTATGGACGTGATTCGACTCACTTCTCTCATTTTGGTCTTAGTTTTTGAGCTTGTAAGAGATCTTTGTACTGGTGTGATGTGAAGCTTACCATACTTCGATGTTAAGTTAGTACATGGAGTATACAGTTTAGCTAAGTAGAGAAGAAGTAAGGTCAGAGCCCTTTCTTTGGGGATTATTAACTCTTCCTTTAACAATCGTATGTGATTATGTGTAACTTTAGCAATATCAAAGTTGTTTTCAACACTTGAAGTTGCAAGGTGTCAGACTAAGCATAGTTCAATTGTTTTTCAATTTGGTTTAAATTTTGAGACTAGCTTTTTCCTTTTGAAATGCATGTCCCTCGATATCACCTTGGGCTTTGCGTTTTACCGTCGGCAGCCCTCAACACAACTGGTCTAGATGTAATGCGACATGAGCAAGGTTAAAGTAACCACAAACCTATTAAACTCGTTTATGTGAGCCTTGAGATCCTTGGAACTTAGCCCACGTGAGTCCATATACATGAACCCATGTTGTTGGCAGGACCCACAATCAGCAGCCTAGGCCCCTACGACTAACATAGACCTTGTTTAGGATTTCTTAGCTGTGGTTGTGGTTGTGGCCTTTTACACAATGATTTTTTTTTTAATAAAACAGCAATATTTAGATTCAATTGACAAATCAAGATCTTCAAGCTTTATGATTTGTACTCATTTCACGTCATATTATTATATTTTCATTATCTGCAATTAAAGCAAAAGAAACAAATATCTTATTCTCTATAATTGTTTGTGTACCCATTAATTTGAGAAATCCTTTTTATTTAATACAATAAAGGACAGTTCGGGAGATTTAAACATCAACTTTAAGTAAAGTAGTATATATCAACTATCGCTGAACTGTTTTAACTGAACTAAGTAAGTAACTTATAAAACAAGAATTAGTAAAATTAGCAATCAACATATATATAATTTTTTTAGTACAACAAAGTGAGGACTTGAGATTTAAACCAACGACATTAAGAGAAATATAGCACCAATTACTCTGACTTTGACTTATAGTAAGTGTATAATTTTTATGATAATATCAAAATTCAGAAAACACAACATATTTATTTGATCTAAACTTGTTTCCACACAATTTAAAGAGAGTTAAAAGAAAGAGTAGAAACACAAGAAAACAACAAAAAGTAGAAAACATGATACACCATTTTTAAAACACTTACACTTGAGAGTAAAATCACACCAAATTGAGCACAACACAACTGAGAATAATGAACATGTTATCAAATGGCTATTAACTTTAATTATTAGCCATTCTCAAAATACCAAATTTTCCATTTGGTAAAAAGTTTTACAAAGCCATGAAGATTTGAAGCCACGAAAAAAACAACCTCTTGATATCTTCTTGGGTCATTTCAATAGCTTCAAAAACCCCGTGGTTATGGTAATTTCTCCAAATCACTATCCCCAAATGCACCCATTCTCCTCCTCCTCCTCCACCCATTCCTCTGCCAAGATTCGCTCGAGCTCGCTCGGTCGACAAGGCACCGTCAATGCCCCCTCGTGATCAAATCCATACTCCTCTGCTGCTGCCTCTAGAAGTCTCAAAAATGTTGGGTTTGTCAAACAACTCAATGGAACAACAAACCGTTTCGGCTCCTCAGCATCAACTGCAACGACCGCAAAATGTCCTTCTTTGACATCTTCTGGTACCGGAGTCGATTCGTCATCCCCAACTTCGTAATCACATTCATCTTGACCAGAATCGGACCTCCGACCTAAAGAGAGGCTTCTTTGAAGCTTCCCAACAGCGGTCTTGAGCTTTACAATGCCATTTTTCTTCTTGGCTATGGTCACAAGCTTGGCCATTTGGAAAAATAATGATAAATGTATGGAACAATTCTACAAAAGTTTGGTTTTTGTCAAGTGGGTGTTCAATGAATTTATATTATGGTGTTTGTGGGATGGTCAAATAATTAAAAAAAAAATCGATGAAAACAGTGAAATTGAATGGAAGTTGATGGGATATTTATTATTTAATTTCTCTTTCTCAAAAAAAAAAAAAAGAAAAAAAAGTACAGAAAGGAAAATTATGATTGGACAGACACAAGTTTAGGAGTTTTGAGTTTGAAGACCATAGCATGTGAGTACGTCACTCTCAGCAATTCCATGAAACGTCATGTCTGTCCCTAAATAATTTTAAGATCCATTTTCCCTCTCATAATTTTCTTTAATTTCTCATTTTTCATAATAATAATCTATTTCAATTCAAACATATAGATGGTTGTTTCTGGTAAATTGGATAGATAATGTAAATCAACGATAACATTATTTTTCACATAGGAGAATACTTGATTACATTCTAGACAACACCTAACTAAAATTTGACTCATGTCAATTTTTTTAAAAAAACATGATTAAAAATTTGTTTTTTTATGTATAAAAAGAGAGAATTTGCTTTTTCACATGAAAGTTTTTTTCTTACTTCATTGAAAAATTAAGGCTGAAAAAAAAGTACAAAATGTTTTGTAATGTTTTGTACTATTAGGCATTTTCAATATAAAATTTTAAGAGATGACCCATTTGATCATAATGTTGATATTGCTTGTGCTTGTGTTGTGGTGTGTTTTTAAATTGTCTCCCAGTCCAATAAGGTTCAATTATATCTGATTTGGTCTTTAACTAATTTAACAGTTTTTTTTTTAATTATTGATTAGAAGTATGAACATTTATATTCAAAGTACAAAGGAAAAACTATGGCTGATCAACCAATCCCTATCCTCTAATTTCTATCATTATGTTATCCTCTCTCATATAAATATCCAATTTAAGTAATTAATTAAATTAGACATATATGAATAAGAAAAGGACTTAATTTAGATATATATGATCAAATATTATTCAAAAATAAAATTGCAAGGTACAGAATTATGGAGTACAATATAAAAATATTCCTTTTGCAAAAAAATGAAAGGAGTACAATATGAAAATATCTAATATAGTTATTGTGCCATAAAAAAAATCTTAAAATAAATCCACCAGTCATTTTCTAATAAATTCAACGCGTACTTTGTCATTTCGCAGTCTATATATAAAATGGAGAGAATTTTTTGTATCTTGCATAAATTTGAATAATGAGGAAATTTTAATTATATAGTAGATACAAATAAAATTTGAAAATATTAGCTACTATTGATCTTTTTTTTTTTTTTTTTTGGTACACATGTTGAAATATGTGAAGTTAAGGGGGGCGGCCTTGTTAATTTGACAAGTGTGATGGATCAAACTCAAAATTTATCATTTTTTTCCCCTTCCAAATGTCTCTTTCACTAGTGAAAGTGTTCCAACAAAAAGGCAGAGGGTAAAGGCAGAAAAGCCAATAAAAATCAACCCTCTAAGCTTTTGATTGAAAACTACTTCACATGCATGCAGCTGCATGGGTGATCTAACATAGGTGTCACATTATATATATATATGTGTTAAATTGTAAATTTGGTCCCTATAATTTAGACACAATTAGAATTTAGTCCTTATAATTTAATAAACCACTCATATATAACCCACACTGTAAGGACCATTTAAGAGACTTTTATAAAACCATAAGAACTATTTACAATGTTTTATCACACCATACATGCTAAATTCTATCTTTTTAAACTATAGATTAAACTTTAGTTTTCTCCAAATTATAGGGACTAAATTTACAATTTATAACCTGTATATTTTTCTTCCAATAGAAACCTTGTTGATGACTCCTTTTTTGGGACAATTCAAAAAAATGGTAAATTCAATTGTCACGTAAAGTGAAACAAAACTCATATATGATAGTAACAATGGAATCAAGCCAAATTGTCTTGAGATTTTGAACCTATTGTATTATCTAAATTATACAAAATGTCTCCTAACATATCCATATAGTTATATAAGCAATGGGAATGTACACGTGTATATATATATGCTAGGTAAGACTTTGGGTTTTTTTTGGGGGTAAATGTTTATAATTATAGGTAAATTTGGATCAAAGAGTAAAATCAACATTGAGTATGGAGACGTTAAATCAAGAAACCAACAATATACTTACCAAAAGCAACACATAGGAGCCGAATGGGTTCAACGAAATGAGCCATGTCAATACATCCCATGAGGCATGTAGGCCACTCGTTTGCCCCAATCTAGCACGTGGAAGGACAACTGATGCAGTAGGAAATATATTTAGACCAAATCCATGGTCAAGGAAGGAAAATCCATCGTTAAAGAGAGAACTCTCTCAACGAATACAAGTTTTATATTTTCAAATGGATGATAAAAACTTTTATTACAAATCCTAAATGACTATTAATAGTCTTACATGAAAATAAGATAATGAATTAAAATGGTGATTCGGAGGGTTTTAGATCAACTTTTCTTTTGAATACATCATAACAGCTTTCGAGAGAAGTAAGTTACTAGTCTACTCTCTAATTTAGATATCGGAACGTGTATGTTGCAAGCATTATACCTATATGCAAAACTTCCTCTTTTGCAAGTTATGATCTTTCATAAATTACAAATTTACTTTTTTCTAGATTTTGGTTTCAATTTTACTTTCACCTATGTTAAATAGACAGCCACAAAATAAAAGATGAGCAAAACTATGTTAACATATTTTGTATTACCATTTTACTCCTA
Source organism: Benincasa hispida (assembly GCF_009727055.1). Lineage (NCBI taxonomy): Eukaryota > Viridiplantae > Streptophyta > Magnoliopsida > Cucurbitales > Cucurbitaceae > Benincasa > Benincasa hispida. The sequence goes on from NC_052358.1 coordinate 3,389,706, forward strand.
ACATTTCAAAAGTTTCAATTACAATGAAATGAGGTTGATTAAGGATAAAATTGAAACAATCCGAACATCAGCTAGTCATAAAGCAAGGAAGAGAGTATTTTGTATATAAATTATGGGTAGGTGAAAAATTTATTGTACAGCAATATATTTTGATTCTAACAAGCAATGTTGAATCGAAATCACCTGAGAGAGCTGGCGATGATTTGAATTGAAGATCATATTATATATATATATATATATATATTAAATTGCTTTTCTTCGCAGGTTCCTATAACTGTTGAACAACAAAGAAAATAAGCATTTGGAGTTTGTTGGAATTTCTTTTCTGAATAATATATATGGTACCATATGCTTTTTAACCTAAAATATTTTGTAATCGAGTTAGGGGACAATGGGAAGGACCTGTCAACCTTTTATTTATTGTACTTTAATTTCCAAAATAATCACTGTTTTTTTTTTCAATTTTTTTATAAATGGAAAATGAAGAAGATCTCAACAGAAATTTGATTGATTGTTTTGATCACGTAAATCATCCCCTAAACTAATTTAGTTACTCTAATAATGAATTACATTTGGTAATGTTTAGTCTGGCTTTATATATTTCTTATAAGATTTCAATCATCATAAACAATTTTTTCCCTTTCTTTTTAACTGTTTTTCAAAAGGTTGGTGGAATTGTACCATTTTTTTTTTAGTTTATGGATGGCCAGGCAAGACCCAAGACACATACGTCTCAAAAGAAAAAAAAAGTCAGATTCTCGCGTTATGTGACAAATCAGTTAAGCTAGAAGATTTATGCTAATTAGAAAATAATCGAGTTAAGCTCGACGACCTTAGCGTTCTACAACCACGATGTTACATATAAACTATAGCATCTATAAGAAAAATGCTCTATAAATAATCGCATTCGACAACTGAATTGTAGTTGGCTCGACATTAGACCAGTGTGAGTACTCTCACGCAGGTCAACTTGGAGGACGAGATCAAACCAAAGAATCAGGCCAACAGAGAGCCCAAAAAGGATTTATCATGGCACGCGTGTAGGTTTTTCATGACAACAATGTAACAAAAAACAACAAATGAAAAGAACAAAAAAAATAGAAAGAAGAAAGAAAAATTGCATTGACGACCAAGTACTTCAATTGAGTTTTGCGTTCATCGACGTAGAAACATTACTAAGTATTCACAGGTGCATAAGAAACTAACACACAAAACTTAAAATTCCCCCTTAATAATCCCACTAAGCCATTAGGTCACTTCCTTCTAAATAAAAACCACTACCCTAAATAAAAGCTAATATCATTAATCTAAAAAAACAATTAATTTAGATCTCGTTTTGTAACAATTTGGTTTTTGGTTTTTGGTTTTTGTTTCTGAAAATTAAGCTTATATAGACAATATTTTTGCCTCCAATTTCTTTATTTGTTATCTACTTTGTACCAATGCTTTAAAAAACCAAACCAAAATTTTAAAACTAAAAAACTAGCTTTTAAAAATTTGCTTTTGTTTTTGGAATTTGGCTAAGAATTCAATGTGTGGAAAATGACATTCAAATAAATATTTCGATCTGTTGACTTGAGATTTACATAGGAAATTTATACAAATGATGATAATCAAATTTCCTAATCTATAGCATAAATATATGCATAATTCATAATTCAAGGCACAAATATGCAACAATTGTACTCAAGAAAGATGCAAGTTGTTGTAAAAATTGAAAAGAAAATAAGCTTTTAAAAACCAAAAACAAAAAACGAAATGATTACCAAAGGTCTTCAAAAAGTTGTTTTTGTTTTTAGAATTTAGATAAGAATTCAACTCTGGTAATTAAAGAAGGTGCTAACCATTGTAAGAAAATATGAAAAAATAGGTTTAAATTACAAAAATAAAAAATAAAAAATAAAAGAGTTATCAAATGAGATTTTAACTATTTGCAAATTAAGTTTGCACTCATTTTTATGCTAAGTTGATATATTTACTTTTATTAATAATATAAGAAAAAGGGAGGGTCCTACAATTATGAATATATTTCTCATTCTTACAACAAAATATAAAAACAATTGAGAAAAAAACGCAATAGAAAAAAGAATAGAAAAAGAAAAAAAGAAAATGAGAATATAATAGTGGAGCCTCGCCATTCTAACTCCATTATTTATTTCTTTCCTATCTCCCCCCCTCCCCCCCTATTTTACTTGCTTAAAAAAGAAAATATTCCTTTTGCTTAGAAATGAAAAATGAAAAAATATTAGTTAAAAGGAAAAAAGAAAAAGAAAGATAATGGTTGATAAAACTAAATGAAAAAGTAGAGAATGAATGATATGTTTGGAATACATATTCAAATATTTAATTTAAAAAATAAGTTATTTTGAGAAAAATTAGAGTGTTTGACAAACACTCAAAATAGTTTTTCAGATATATTTTAATCTATTTTTATAAAAAATATTTAAATAATAATAAGTTCTTTTTATAATTTTTTTTTTTCAATCCAAACGGACCCAAAATCCAGACCGTTGGTAGAGATTTGGATGGAGGGCGTGTGAAGAGACACATATAAGTATAAATACATAAACCTAAAGTACAGACAAGGCGTTGTACAAATCCTAATGCTAGGTTGTACAACCGAACCGATCCATCTCTTTAACCTCAACCTCCTCCCAACCGGCCCGGCCCACCGGCCCACCGGCCCATTTAATTCTTTTTCAGATTATTGTCCCACACCACACATGTCCCAACACTAATTATTAATTTAATTTCAACTCCAACCCAAAAAAAAACAAAAAAACCATTAATTATTAATTCCCACCTCCCTCCTTTCTTTCTGTCCAATACAAACTTTCTAAAAAATCCAGCTATTCCATTAGTTTAGTTGCTTCTGGGTATCTTCTCAAATTTCTATTATATATNTATATATATATATATATATATATATATATGTTTCCCTTTTATTTTATTTTTAACTAATTTTCAAGTTAAAATACCAATTTAAACCTCTTATTTTGATTTAGTTCTTTGTGAAAAATAATGGTTTCAACTCTTATGATTCAAGCTTATAATTTGATTTACGATTCAATTCTTAGGAGCATTTAGAGCGTTAAAGTTGATTATCATACAGTCTACGAGATATAATAGTTTTATATTTGGAGTGTAGAATATTTTAGTTTGAGTAAAAAAATAATAAACACGATGGCAAAGAGGGAGAGATGTTAGGTAGAAAATAGTAATATTATAACAAAGTGAGATTTCAAATAGTATTAGTGTAGTTAATTGCGATTATAAATAATTGTAATTATATTTGGAATCTTGAATATTAAGTGGATTATAATAGCTCATTCCACGCCAACTTCAAGTTCGGTCCAAATAGTCCCTTAATTTTAGCTCTTATGATTTAGTTCTTTGTGAATTTAGTTTTAATTTTTCAATATGAACATAACTTAATAGATAAGACATCATTAACCATTTCATATATTAATGATTCAATCTTTCACCCGATAACTATTGAACTGAATGAAAAATAGAAATAAAAATGATTTTGGCCAAACTACGAAAATCTTCTTTGTGGTTATAAGTTATTTATCGGGTAGGATATGAAAACATTTTCTCTTACGTGATAATAAGAGTGCACTTTTTATGTAGTTGAGTAGAATTTGAGTAGTTTTGTGGACCATGATTTAAAGATGATTTGAGAAGTTTAATTGAGCTTACCAATCAAACTAAAACAAACCATTAAACTATATAGACTTAATAGTTGAAAGAAGACTAGCTAGTGAATAATTAATGGGTATTTTAACTCAAATTAATTAAAAGTAGATTATATGTGTAGTTGTTTAATCTTAAAAATAAGTTATTTTTCTCATTATTCTTAGTCTTATTTTAACAAAAGAAAGAATAATTATTTCTTTTATGGGACTGTTTTCAAATATACGAAAATGAACCAAAATATTTATACATATAACAAAATTTCACAATCTACTATATGTGTCTATTAAATTTATCGCGGTCTATCGTAGATAGACGATATTTTTAGCCGTTTTTTTATTTAAGATAATTTTCTCTTCTTATAGTGGATACGTCGGCCATTTCAAGAAAACAAAAATAAAAATATCGGTAAATATTAATAATAACGATATTATGTTGGATTGTTTTGGATGTGGATCTATTGAAAGTAAATTCTATATTGAATTATTAAAGGAGGCAGACATGTTTTAGTTTGTGGGGGCAGGGGCAGGAGATCAGGGCAGGGGCTTGGGCTCAATTGTCTGATTCACTTCCACGTGTGACGAAACTAGAGAAAAAACCGAGTGTCCACATCATCGGCAGTTGGGTGCAGCCTCGTGACCTCGACCAATCAAATTTAGATGTCAAATTCAGCTACTTGTAGCTCGACACGTGTCATCATTATTCTTAATTTGGACTGGTCAACAAAATACCCCCGGACATGGCTTTTCTCTTATCTAATTATTGCTTTTTCTTTTCCCTCTTTAATTTAATAACGACTATTTTTCCAATTCATTCGAATATTTTAATACTACATAACTGCCTCTTTCTTTAATTAAGTTTTTTCTGCCAATAATTCTAATTTTTGACAAAATTCTGTTACGTCTAGTGAATCTATTATCTGTATTAAATAATTCAAGGCAATACATGTTTTTTTTTTCTTTTGTTAATATTGTAAAATGTTTGCATATGCCATTCATTATTTAAATCAACATTAAAATTTCATATATTTATCAATATATTTGTAGATACATTGATAATTGATATCTTCGATATCTTTTATAATGCTTGTAAGTTGTAAAACATAAACAAGTCATCTATTTAGTCTAATATGAATAGAAAATATTAGTAATAATATCCATAATTTAGATTGTGACTAAAAACATGCAACTTAATTATTCATCTAAGTAATTTTTTTTACTAGTAGGAATATATGTCATGTCGATATTTTATCCTTAATATCAATATCTATTTAATCCTTAATTTAAATGATTCACCACCATTTGTTTTTCCCCTTAAATTAGAACATAATTTAGTATTTTAAAAAGGTCAACTATTTTTACCCTTTTTTAAGTTCAGATTAGGAGGTGTGTGTAGGAACTTACGTTTTATAGCATAGATTTCATATATTAACTAATTGAACTATAATCAAGATCCCGTAGTATGTTGATAATTTAAAGATGATATATGATATAGTACATATGTTCCTGCAGTTTTTTTTTTTTTTTTTTTTTAATTTCTTCTTTCCACCCTTTAAAATTGGAATACTGAATGTACAAAGTTAGCATGTAAATAATTTTTTCCTATCGCTAAGAGATTTTCTTTTACTCTAAAACATGCCGATCATCTTATAAAAAATTTGTACAATAAGGCGGCTTGACAAATCCCTACTAAAACTATATATATGCATTATTTTTAATTGACATATATGCATAATTCACCATTAAAAAAATGAAATGGGTATAAATTATTGTAAATATTTTTTTATATATGGACAGATACATTAAACTTTCAAGAAAAAACCAAAGTCGGCAATTACTAAATCTTGATCCATCGTGTTCGATATATCTAGGAATAATTTTGAAATAATTAAAATCATTTCTGTCAAATAAATATAAATATTAGAAGTGTTTATGTCTTATATTGAAAAAGTTGAATGAAGTCATGCACTCCAAATAATCTATACTTTTGATTTCAAATCATCTAAGTTAGAAATACTTTAAGCTTAGGTTATCCTAACTCTAATTAAATTAACTTTTGAAAGTGAAATTAAATGGTGTGAGTAATATAAAAGTTTTGAGAGAGTGCTTTTGTAATTGAGGTTGAAAGAGAGAGTTGTATGATTCTATTAATTTTTCATATAGTAGAATTTTTCTGGTCTATAGTTTTTTCTTCCCTCTGGAACATTTCCATGTTAATTCGTGTGTTTCAGTTTTATTGCTTTTTTTTTAAAAAAAAAAAATCTATGCTATTTTTTTTCGCTTATTATTCTTGTGATATTAGTGAGAAGTTTTCTTCTCTAACATTATAAAATATATATATATATATATATAAAACAAAACGAAATATTGAATTGATTTTAACTTAGCAAAATGTTCACTACTTTAAAGTTACTTTCAAAATATACTCTTAAAAATATGATTATAATGCATGATATTATTCAAAAGAGGAAAAGAAGATGGAAAAGTGAAACAGTAGAGGGAAAGGACAATGATGTCTAAGAAGACATGGTGAGTGGGACAATAGGTTAGAGACATTGGACAAGGCAAAGTGACAAGGTCATGTGCAAAAGAGCAACTGAAATATTTACAATTTTAATTATTTTAATATAATATTTTATTAATGTTTTGTAACCTATGAGATGAGCTGAATAAGATTGATAGTACTCAACTAGTGTTTTTGTTCCCATCCTTTCTTCCAAATCCAACAGTGGAATATGTCCCAACAAAATTATGTCTTTCCATTGTGTGTATTTATTTTGCTACTTTTATTCTCAATTCCCATGGCCCTTCGCTATTAATAAGGATGTAATTAATACTTTTTATATCATAATTCTATATATGCAATATTAGCTCACTTAAGATCCTCTCTTGATTTTGTTTAAGTCCGCTATTAGGTAGAGATTTGAACTTTTAGGCTTTAAAAAGAAGAATATATCAAACACTAATTAAGTTGAAGACTTTTTTAAAGTTAGGATTTAGAACTTAAAATTGAATGTCACACCACATCCATCAATATCAATAGTATTAGGCATGAAATTGAAAATAAAATAATGTAAATTTATTGTTTTTTTTATATGGTTTGTAGGTTAAATATATTGACATATAATTCTAAAAAAATAAAAATAAAACATTAAAAAAATTTACACTTTTAATCCTTAAAGTTTAAATTAGATTGCATCTGAGTCTCTAAATTTTTAAACTAACAATTTTACCTTTGAACGTTTTGAGTTAAGTAGTATTTTGGTCCCTCATTTAATTTTTCATTAATTTATCAAAGGGTAGTTAGATATAAACTTTTTTTTTATTATTGAAAAGACATTTTTATTGTTTTTAAAATAAGAAAATATATTTTATATCTACTTTTATACTATCATCAATGAGAGTTGATCTAAATGGTAAAAGGAAGACGATGGAAAGAGGAGAGAAAGAAAGAAAAAGGAAGAGAGAGAGATAAGAGAAAAAATTAAAATTTAATTAAGATTTTTTAATAAAAGTAAGTCAGTGTTACGCCAACTTTCTATTAGTAATTAAAAAAAAAAAAATGTGGATGTATCCATGATTGCTACCAAAAGCAAATTGAAGGAGTAAAATTGTCGGTCTTAAAACTCGGCTCGATATGCAACTTAAACTATTTCCTAGAAAATAGAAACATACACATATATACATACATACAAATGAAATAGTAAAATATTTACACCAAGGGGTCGTTGTTTCACAAGCAACCAAGAATCCCACGGAGTGAGATATCTAGATTACTACGTGATCTGTTTTGTGGTAAAGTAATATGTCTTGATATCTCAAGATTTTTGGATATTCTACGATACCCTTATAGAGGACCTCTAGAGAGTTTTGGATGCTCTCCTAAAAAAATGTGTTTTTCAAATTTTCATATTGAGGGCATCTCCTTTTCCATGTTTATCCTTTTTTCCTTTAAATATATCACTCTATATATATTCACTCTTTTGTTACATCATAGTTGCTTTTATTTTTTCAGAAAGATATTTAAATTTAAACTAATGTTTATTTTTATAAAACGTCTTCAACTAATATATATTATTTTTTAAGAAAAATAACATATTAAAATTAATATAAAAAATATTAATTTCAAAAGTAATTCAAGTTAATTAAAAAATATATTATATAAGTTCAAACTATATTAAATTAATTATAAATTAATGAATAACCATAAGAACATTCTCGAAACATTATATAAATTTAAGACGTTTCCGAGTAGAAGTACTCTGAAACAAACACAGTTATCAAAGTATTCTCATATATATACAAAATATTCCCATAAAACAAATATAGTTATTCGATTATTTTTAAATATCTATAAAAATATTTCTACAAAATAAACCTAATTAACTAAATATTCATACGAAACAAATATTCTAATTATCTAGATTCTCACCAAACAAAGACAGATAACTACTTTTAATTACAAGTACTACCTAAATTGAAGCAGACCGCTTTTAAAGTTTAAGGTAAAATGCTCCCCTCTTTTTTGGTTCTCGATTTAAAAGAATCTATTTTAAATTATAAATTTAGTTATCAAAATTTTATATTTGTATCTATTTAATTCTTAAACTTTTAAAATTACAAATATAAATTATATAATTACCAAAATTTAAGATCTCATTAGATATAAAATTTATATTTATATTTAATAGAAAAATTAATTTTTTAAAGATTCAAATTCGTTAAAGACCTATTATGGATAAAAATTTAAAGTTTATGAACTACTATTAGACACAAAATTGAAAGCTTAGATGCCTAATAGATACTTTTAAAAGTTCTGAGACCAAATAGATACGAATATCAAAGTTCGTAAATTAAATTTGTAATTTAACTAAAACCATATATATATATTGGATTACATTTTAATTCTTTTTTCCAAAATGATAAAAGAACTTTAATTATTTATTGGAGAAAAAAGTATGGGGCAACTTAGCTAAACTTGCTTGATTGATTATATTTATTTAAGTCACTACAACCAATTGAGATTCAGAATCTGTGTGTTGATTTTAAGGTTGTAATTGGTTTATTTATCGTAACTACGAAGACAGGGGATGCTATAAGGGGTTCTGTTTCTTTCACTTTTTTTCCCCTTTTTTATTTTGAAATACTTTGATGATTACTTTATATGAAATAAAACTAAAAACATATATTTTTCTTTTATTTTAATTGATTTATCGGAAGCCCAAGTATCATAAACTTTTTTGTTTTCATGGCAGAGGACTCTTAATAATACTCCTACACTAAAAAGGATGAACAATTCAGATCAAAATGCGATGGAGGCCTTGTTTATAATGTTTTATGAGAAAATATTCAAAAAACGAAATGAAGATGGAGTTTGTCTAAACAAAAAACTAAAATTAAACCAGAAAAAATGAAGAAAAACAATAGAAAAACTAAAAGTCAGACGGAAGAAGATGTGCCAAGTGAGCATAGTCCAACCGATTTAGTATTTATATTATCAACTTCGAAGTTAGAGATTCAATTCTCTCATAAGTATTATTAAAAAAGAGAAATAGGAGAAAGAAAAAAACAAAGAAGATGTGAATGTGAGAACAAAAGGTGAGAAAAAGATTGAAGAGCATAATAAGAATTTTTCATGCGACAAATTATAATTGGATAATTTGGTAGAATACATGCAAATATGATGCATCTAAATATTTTTCGAAAATGAAAGACAAAATAATAGAGACAAATATTATTATTATTATTAATTAATCATAATTCGGAGGGAGGTAAAAGGAAAAAAAAAAAAAAAACCTTGGTCCCTAGGTTTTGATTCTAGTTTCTATTTGGTTCCTAGATTTTAAAATATTATACATTTAGCCTTAAGTTTTAAATTTTGTTTCAATTTAATCCCTAAGTTTCAAAATGTTACAATTTTATACTTGAGATTTACATTTTGTTTCAATTTGGTCCGTGGATTTCAAGATTTTACATTTTTAACCTTAGTTTTTCATTAAATACTTACTTTTAATCATTGGCATTAATTTTGATTAATTAATTAAAAATAATTAGAAGTGAAATTTTAAATTAAATTTAAAAAGTGATAAAAATGGTGAAACTTATTTAATTATAATTATTTTAATGATTTTTAATTTATTAACATAAATTAACTCCAAAAGACGGAAAGTGAATATTTAGAAAAATATTGAGGTTAAAAGTGTAAATCTCAAGATAGGGACCAAATTGAAGCAAACTTAAAATGTAAAGAGTAAAATTGTAGTGTTTTGAAACCTACGGACTAGATTAAAATCAAACTCAAAACTTAAAAGACTAAATGTATAACATTTTGAAATCTAGGGACTAAATAGCAACTAGATCCAAAATCTAGAGACCAAAAGGGTATTCCCCCTTCCCAAAAAAACCAAAAAGTGTAAACTAAACAAAGAGGATCGTGTGAGTTATGTTTGGGAAAAAAATATATTCTTGTTGTCCCTATATTTTGATTTAGTTTCTATTTGACCTCTAAGTTTCAAAATGTCACATTTTTAGTTCTTAAGTTTTAAATTTAATTTCAATTAGACCCTTCGTTCCTAAATATTACAATTTTATTATTGAGATTTGTGTTTTGTTTCAATTTGGTTCACATAGGTTTTAAGATTTACACTTTAACTTTGATTTTTATATAAATATTCACTTTCAATTCTTAATTAAAAATATTTAGGAAATTTAATGCATAAAATTGATTTAATAAAAAAAAATTGAGGTTAAAAGTTTAAATCTTGAAACATAAGGACTAAATTGAGACAAAACTAAAATAAAATCAAAATCAAAACCAAAACAAGAAAAATTTAAAACATAAAAATCAAACAACAACCCGATAGAGCATGCTTTTAGGGTTGCTTTTGGGAAAGATAAAAGTGATTATAGAAAAATCTTACGTGTTTTTGCGTTTCGTAAAGCAAATATTTGAATTAAATATGTTAAAAATACTTTTAAAAATACGTCAATTTCATGTATATTTTAAAAGTAATATTCTATTAGTTTTAGATTATCCTAAATTAGGTAGACTTTTTAATGAATATTTAGTTTTCAATTTTGTACTTTAAAAGGAAAATTTATTTTATTTTATCTATCTATTTCTCACCTTATCAAATTTAGCTTCTAATTTTCATGTATTGAATACATCAATTCTTTTTTCTTAAAAAAGTATACCATATTAATTTTTTTAAAACAAATTATTTCTCTTAATATTTAAAAGTTAATTTATAACAAGCAAAATACATCATTCTACATAATTATTAAAATTTTAAATTAGAAAAAAAAAGTTACTTATAAGTATATTTTAGTTATTATACCTGAAATAATATGTTTTGTATTTATTTACCAAACACTATAACCTCTTTTTTCAAGTTGAAGTTAAAATTTACCAAACACTAATTTACTTCATTTAACCGTAGATTTTTCTACAAGCACAGTTGCGATCAATTATTTCAAAAATACAATAATCCCAAACTAAGCTAGAAGAACCTCACAAGAATATTTTTCCTTAAAATTGTGAATGTGATTCAAGGTTGAAAATTTTAAAGTCTTAGTTTTATGAAAATATTGATATTGATGGAAATTTTGAAAACTTTATGAAAATTAATAAAAAAAAAATGGAAATTATTATAATTAATTTATGATACTTTGGCTATAGCTAAATTAGATTATAACTGACCATATTTAATCATCATTTCTATGAAGACAACATTTAGATGTATTATTTGTAAAATATATGTAAGTGTAAATGTTAATGCTGGAGCAGAAATTTAAAAAAAAAAAAATAGAAAAACAATTACAATCAAATATTGGTAATTAATTATAAAAATAAAGTACATGAAATATTTTCATACAAAATAATTGTAAATTGCTCATTATAAAATGAGGAGGATATAAAAATTAAAAATCATAACATTAAATTTATTCAACATAACATAATAAAGATATAAAAATCATACATTAAATATAAAGGGATACAAAGAGTATGTCATTAAACATAACACGACATAATAGAAAAGAAAAGAAAAAAAAATCTCTATAAGTAGATAGTATTTGAGAGAAAATTAGAAAAATATTAGTGAATTTCCATCAATTCAAGTTTAAAGTAAAGTGATGTGAAAAATCAATAAAAAAAAATAAATACTTATTATTTTTCTCAATTTTGATTTCTTGAGAATGAAACTTGGGAGGGTAAAGAATAAAAAACTTTTATAGTCAAATGTTAAAAAGAAAAATAATCTAAAAAATTCAAAAGATTGGAGGAAAATTGAAATTCCACTTATCAAAATTTCTGAAAATTTCCACTAATATTTGATTCCTTAATTTTTTAAGGAGAGAAGAATATGAAAAAGAGACTTTAGTCCTATGTTTTTATTTTCATTTTTTTAATATATGTCATCAAAATAAAGAAAAATAAAAATTAATGAAATGTATCTCAGACATCATCTATTTTTGTACATTTCATTCTTCTAGTCATAATTTTTCATATGAAAAATTCTTTTTACTTCTTTTTTAAAATATTTTAATTCATATTTTTTTACGTATATAATAAGAGTGAGATGGAGTGCTTTCCATCAAATTATTTAATTATAATTTATCACATTATTTTTTTAAAATGGTGCACATTAATATTATCGAATAAAATTATAGTAGTGCAACCTTATCAGAACTACATAATATGAAATATGAAATGAAGACACTAAACACCGCTTGGTTAGTCAGGCTTATCCCTCAACATTAATTTATTAATTTTCCATCTCTTTTAACGAAGAAATGAAGCTTTATCCTCCCACAAAATTCTTTGGTTTTTTCTCCATGAAATTCTGTCATACTTCCCATTCTTTTTACTTCTTACTTCTTACCCAAATCGTCAGACTCCAGTTTAGTAGTAATTGGTAAATATCCAAGGTGATTTAAAGATATTTCATACTATTTAATGAATAAATTAAGGGACCATTTATTTTTTGAGAATATTTATAACTAGAATCAATAAATGTACTAAGTTATAGAGATTCAAAATTACAGATGTTTGACATCTTTAGATAACCTTATTTATTATATAGGCATATTTTTGAAGATATTTGAAAATATTTAGATAATTATATTTGTTTTGTAGCATTTTTAATCAGAAATGTCTTAAATTTATCTAATGTTTTAAAAATGCCCTTATGACTATATATATGAATTTATAGTTAATTTAATATAGTTCGAACTTATATAACATATTTTTTTTATTTAATTTAAACTCTTTTTTAAATTAATATAATTTTTATTAAAATAATATATATTAATTTAAGATTTTTTATAAAACAAATATTAATTTGATTCTGAATATCTTCCTAACAAGAAATAAAACTACAATATAACAAAAGAGAAGTGAAATAATCGTTAAATAAAAATAAACAGGGGTGCCCTAAACACAGGAATTAAAAAAATATCAACCCTCAATATACCCATTTTAGGATTTTCGAGAATCTCTAGATGTTTGGACATCTTATATTATCACCAAATAAATATGATAATCGAGATGCACATTCCATGAGAATCTTAAATTGTCGCTAAACAAACATTTCAAAAAGTTAAATTGCTATTTTGGTCTCTATAGTTTTATTTTTAATAAATCTTAAATCTAATCTCTCAAAATTATTGTTTGCCAAAATTAAATAAATAATAATAGTAATAGTTTTCATGTCAAGAATATGTGAAACCCATTTTTAAAATTTTGTAGTAACAATGTTAATAGATAATAAAAAAAATTAAAAATCAACAATAAACTAAGATTAAAGACTAAATTAAGATTTATTGAAATTATAGAAACTAAAATTAGATAATTAAAAGTATGAAGATTAAAGTTGAACAAACATGGAATAAATTGATATTTTAACCTCAATTAAATCGAGTCTTCTTCTTGAGAGTGGGGCACCACACGACTATAATTAAACCAGGGGTGGAAACGGTTCAATTCGATTCGGCTTGTTGGTCAAATATAACCAAACCAAATTTACTAATATGTGAAATCGAACCAAATTGATTTATTAGTTTAATCCGAAATAAACATAACCGCATATATTTGCGATTCGGTTCGATTTTAAATTCGATTATGATATTTTTAAAAAAAATCTATTTTATATTTTTTAAATTAAAAATGGTTCGATTGTTTGGTTTTAAATTCATTTTTATTTCTTTAAATTAAAAACAGTTGGATTTTAAATTCAGTTTCTCCTTTTTTTTTTAAGAATATATATATATATTATATATATATATATATATATATATAAAAGTTAAAAACAATTTGGTTTCAAATTAGATTTTCGAAATTGAAATCGAATCAAACCAAATTAATTCGATTTCAAAATTTCTTCAAATCGAACGGACCATTATTTTGATTTCAATGAATATTTAATTATTTAAAACAGTTCGATTTTTACCATTCAGATGACCCCTAAATTAAACTGCTACCCTTCACCAAACAATGTCAATTCTTTAATCTGTCCGTAAATAAGGCAAATCCAATCATTTTTTCAGGACGTCAAAAATGAGTCAATTTTTATGGATCAACTAAATTATCTATAAATATGTTGTTCATTTGTGTTTCCCTTAAACCAAAAAAAATGGCCCCAGAATTAAAGAACCAAAGAAACCAAAAAGCCCCACGCAATTTTCATTCCCTACCCTCTCCAGGCCACGTCATCCCCTCTGTCCACTTGGCCATCGACCTCGCCGCACGTGGCTTCACCGTCACCTTCATCAACACCCACGCCATCCACCACCACACCTCCAACGCCCATTCGGCGGCCGGAGATGATTTGTTTCCGGCGTACGGAAGTCGGGGCTGGACATACGATACAGAACCATTTCGGACGGCTTGCCGGTTGGATTCGACCGGTCTCTGAACCCGACCAGTTTATGGGGTCGTTGTTGCATGTGTTTTCGGCCCACGCGGAGGAGGAGTTGGAGAAGATTGTGAGAACGGCGTCGGATGGCGGAGGCCCGGCGGTGAGTTGTCTGATAGCGGATACGTTCTTTGTATGGCCGTCGAAAGTGGCCAAGAAGTTTGATTTGCTTTATGTTTCGTTCTGGACCGAACCGGCTTTGGTTTTTACGCTGTATTATCACTTGAACCTTCTACGCAAGAACCGCCATTTTGCTTGCCAAGGTAATTTCTTTTCCACTTTTTAATTTATAAATTCCGTTCAATAAATCTTGCCAAGAACTTTCTTGACTTCTTGAGTGACTCGCTATACATAAATTTTGCAATTAAAAAAGGCTTTAGAATGTATCAATTATATTATTTTATTATAAATTCTATTCTAATAGATTCAAATAATCTACCATAATTTATTAGAATTATATTTAGTTTTTTCTTGAATTTCAAAATTATTTCTATTTTATCCAGGGAATTTGAATTAATAATTTAAAAGAGTAATTGGACATGAAAAATCATTTTCATTTAAATTCTTTGGATAAAAAATTGTTTAAAATACATTTTAAAATTTATTTTCAACAATCGTCAAACACGTCGATTGAAATTCTTTAAAAATAAACCAAACATACTGTTAGTTAAACTACGATTTATCTATTTTTCTAAAATTAGGTGCATGCTCTCTACATATCATGCAGCCCTCCTTTATAAAATAGTAAAAGAATAATAATAATAATCTAATGTTTTTATTAAAAAAAATTGGTCAAATGACAAATTTTAATTAAATAACTACACCGGCAGAAGAATGATTGGTGCAACTATTTCTTATCTTGCGGCCCTTAAGGGAAAAAAAATAATAATAACAACACAGCTTTGAAAAAAACAAAATAAAATAATTCTCAACCGATGCCCAAATATTTTTCGTTTGAAAAAATATTTTTATCTTATATTTTGAGTTAATGAGTGGGTGGGTTTGTTTAATTTTGAACAGATATTCGAGAGGACGCCATAGATTACATACCTGGGGTACCTACAATCAATCCACAAGATACGATGTCGTATTTACAAGAAACCGATACGACGTCGGTTTGTCACCAAATCATATTCGCAGCATTTCAGGACGTTAGAGGTGCAGATTTCGTGTTATGCAACACCGTACAAGACATCGAAAACGATACCGTTTCGGCTCTCCAAGCCCAAATCCCATTCTACACCATCGGACCCATTTTCCCACCTGGATTCACCAAAAGCTCGGTCGCAACCAGCCTATGGGCCGAGTCCGACTGCACCCACTGGCTCAACTCCAAACCCCACGGCTCAGTCCTCTACGTTTCATTCGGAAGCTACGCCCACGTCACCAAAACCGACCTCACCGAAATAGCCCATGGGCTTTCATTAAGTGGGGTCCATTTCATTTGGGTGCTCCGACCCGATATCGTCAGCTCAAACGATACCGACCCATTACCCATTGGATTCAGGAAGGAGGTTGCTGACCGTTCGATGATCGTGCCATGGTGTCATCAAAATCAAGTGCTGGCCCACCCTGCAATCGGAGGGTTCTTAACTCACTGTGGATGGAACTCGATTTTGGAAAGTATTTGGTGTAATGTACCGTTGTTGTGTTTCCCTTTGCTTACGGATCAGTTCACGAATCGGAAATTAGTGGTGGAGGATTGGACGGTTGGGATTAATTTGAAAGATGGACGGCAGATGATAAAGAAGGAAAAAGTTGCGGAGAAGATTAACCGTCTGATGGATGGAAAATCAGGGAGTCAGTTTAAAGCTGCGGTTAGAGAAGTGAAGAGGAAATTGGAAGATGCTGTGAAACCCAATGGATCGTCGGATAAAGCTATGAACCAATTTATCAACGATCTCAAAGTCGCTATCTCAAATAAATTTGAACGGGTGAAAACAATAAGCATTGGGTTCTAGATTTACCAAAAGTACTCTCAAACTTTGCTAAATGTTTCAAAAATATTCTACCTCATTTATAATTTGTAACTTTGTCACGGATGTTTCAAAATAAACTTTTTTTTTTCATAGAATTAGAAAATCGTTAGAATTCTGAATAAAAATTGAGACTTGAAAAGAGAGTAGAAATATCTTGTATACATCATTTCAAATCTCAATTTTAGTCCAACATTTTAACATTTCTAATTCAAATAGTTGTTTTTGTACTATTTATGAGAGGTTAAAGGTAATAGTATAATTTTAAAAAAGAATATGTTATACGAACCAAAATGTTGAAGGGTAATTTAGAGATTTAGTGCTATTGACATGGTCAACATTTTTTTAAATTATTATTTTTACAATTTGTGGGATAATAAAATCGAATCTCTAACCTTTGAGATTGATCCTACAAATTGAGTTATACTCTTCCTGCCAATTTAATTAGTTTCAATCCATAATAGTTTCAATTTAATGTTGTATGTTTTAATACTTTTCAATTTATTCACACATAATTTTAGGTCAAAAATTGATTGATGATAACCCATGTAGCATAATATTTACGAAATTCAAAAGGAAAAAAAAAAATTCAAAGTTTATGGTTATGTTATAATTTTAAACTTTAAAAATTAAAATTTAGTTTTTAAACTTTCAATTTTTTTTTAGCATTTCAAATTTATACCAATTTTATAAATTTTGAATTTATCAAAAACTTATTGAAGACAAAAAAATTAAACATTGCGAGACTCCTATTACCCACTTTTAAAAATTCAAAATAAAATCGGTATAAATTTCAAACTTAACTGCATATGCTTTCTTTTCTCCTCTAAATTTTCATGAATTTACTAAATACTTTTTACCAACTACCTGACGAGCTAAATCAAAACTTTTTAAATATTAAGGAGTAAATTGAAAAAATATATATATTTCAGTAGTAGGGAACTATAACATGTATTTAGTCAAAATTTATTAAGATAATCTTCCCCTTAAATTTAAACACGTACAATACTATTACAATTTTTACCGAGAAGATCGATCTTATATATCAATAAATAATATGTTATATGCTTTTGCTTGCAGCAAGCTAGACATTGTAGCAATCCATATAAAAAAAAAAATGAGATCTTTAATTAACCCCCCAAAAAAGGGGAAAAGAGATAATTTTAGAGCAAATAATATCATACATATAATCAAGGTTCATGAGTTAAGGTTCCACAATTTTTGGAGAACAAATTATAATAAGAAAAATTGAATAAACAAAAGTTATGATATATGGGGAACATATATAAAAATAAATTAGATGAAGAAGAAGAAGAGATCATAGAAAGCATATACAACAAAAATTGTAACAAAAAACATGGTTTTTATTATTTTCAAGGGATGGTGTTGATGGAATGATCAGTGGTTGGAGAACAACCACCAGAAGTATGATAATTAACAAAGCGGCTAGGCGCGGAAGAGCGGCGGAAGCCTTTAGGGAGGCAGCTTTTGACTTCATTGCCACCGAAAACCAGCCTCTTTCGGTTAAGCTGAGGCTTCACGGTCTCGTAATCTTCGACGTCGGGTGTGCTGAGAGGTCTAACGATGGTGCTCGGGGCGCTCGGGGGGACGCAACGTGCGCCCATGGATAGAGTGGGAGAAGATAGAAGAAGGAAGAGGAAATAAATGAGAAAATATGGGAAAAGAGAAGCCATAAGGTTGAGGAATATTGTAAGAATAAGGTTGTGCGTTTGTAATTGGAGTGTAAGAGGTTTTTAAAAAGGAAGGGTTGAAAGAAAGAGCTTTAAATGAGCTCGTGAGTAGGCAGATATAAGGCAATGGTATTGCACAAACACTTCATTGCTGGCATTATAACACTTTTAACTTTAGCATTCACTGGTTTCAAGAGTGGTGGTCTTGCCCGTGAATTTCTATCATATCCACTCCTTTTTTAGTTACACCCATTTTCTTATGATTTCCAGATCATCCCCCCACTCTCATGTTTTTCGTAATTAAACCTTCATAAATATTGAAGTTTAATGTTTGAGATTAATAGAAATTATGAGAAATTAATTTTTGGACTTTTATTTTACGGATCACTTTAATTTTACACTAATGATGAAGGATGACCATTTGGAATATTGAATTGGTTATTATAGTAAACATTGTAACTAAAAGACAAATATAAAAGAAGTACAAAAAAGTAAACAATGTAATCAAGAGATTTGAAATAATAATATCATACTTAATTGTGTGTTATAATAGTTGAAAATACTAACTATTATAATTGGAACCCCGAACATTGAGTGAGTTGTAATAGTCCACTCTACCTACTTGAAGTTTGGGGCTAAACACCCCATGGACCAAGGAATTAGGAGGTAGGGAATGTAGAGTTGTGAACTTCACTCTTTATTTGACCCAAGGGGTTCATGGATTCTATTACTAAAAAAACAAATTTATGTCTTATTAATTCTTTATACCGATGCCCTAAGAGTTCACAACTTCACAAACTTTACAACTTCATTCCTTCTCCAAACAACCTCTAAGAGTTTGTGAATTATCCATACACTGCTTCTTGCAATTTTAGTGAATGTAAAATTATGATCCTCTCACACTCTAGAGCTCTTCTTCTCTCACTTCCCCATGCTTGCTCTCACACTAATGTTTCTCCTCGTGCTCACCACTCCAAACTCACATTAATAGTGCGCAAGGGGATAATATAGATAATTAATACATTGTTATTTGAGGAATCATTATTTTGGTTGGATGATATAATTTTAAAATTACTTTTATAGCTAAACATTAGCTTTTGAGTGAATCCCATCAGCTTACTAATAGTATTAAGCATTCTAAATTTAGGTAATTTGAAAGACAATTAATTAATTATCGGAAGTGTGGATATAAAACTCCGGAATAGAAAAATTGTGGAATTTGGGACGACATATCGAAATCAAGTGAGGTGTGGTCCTTAATGTAAGGCGGCAGAAAATTGAAAACGAGGCAAGGAGGATATTAAATTTTGGGTTCTAAGTCACGGGGCTTCGCCTCCAAAAGTAAACTCTTTCGAAATGACATTAAGTTTTCAAGGTTCAATATAAATTAAATAAGAAACTGAGGGAAGCACACCAACATTAACTTATATACTAATTAAATTTGACGAAGACATTAAATGTTTGAGTCGAATTTCACGTCAAAATGAGCTTTCATTTTCTTAAATTTTATACCACGAAAATAATAATAATGTTGATTGAAAAGGAAGTAAGCCCAAGAAGAGAACAACACTTTAATATGGGCGTCCAATTCACGGGCATCTCCCCTTCAAAGGAGACACAAATTTTAAGGTCTTTTTTTCTTTCCTTTTCACCTCTCTTTTGCAATCATATCAATATAAAAATCCAAAAAAATATTTACATTTTATAGGAAAAAATTTCAAAAGTACTTATACTTTTGAAACTTTTTGCAATAAAATATAAATATTTTTAAATATTTATTTATATTTAAAACCCCATTGTTTAAATAGTAATATTTCAATATTTTTAATTACTTCAAACTTTATTGTTTAGGGGCATCTGCATCTTTCTTCTAATTCCAGGCTTTATTCCTTCTTTTACAGAGAAGTAGATGTCTGCATCTAACATTTACTGCTTCTAGTACTATCTTTTTTCACTGTGTATTTAATATTTTTTGTCAGGGACTTAATGTTTAAAGGTGAAATATTTAAATTTTTTAAATACTAATTTTATAAAAGTGAATCTTAAATGGTGAAATATTTTCAACCTTTATATGTTAGATGAAATGATACGTTTTTTTTAGAATGGATAATTATGGTTTGAACTAATGCTATCGTAATGAAGTTGGAGAAGATTTTAATGATTCTATTTATTATATTAAACGCAACCAAGAAAATTAAGACTTAATGCTAAATTTTCTTAGCTAAATTCGTAATTCTATGTGTAACCGTCATAGAGTTTAGAATTAGACTATTCTATTCTTATAAAATATCAAAATTTTAGAATTTGTCGTGGGTTGTCCAAGGCAAGACCCAAAACCCAATGACGAACACAAGCCCACAAAGTGTTGAGAGGAGGTATAGGGGATTGCACGTCTCACAAAGAAAATGTAAATGTCTTGAGGTCTAGGACAACCAGCCAGATCAATAAAGGAGATATAGGGGATTGCACGTCCCACAAAGAAAATGTAAATGTCTTGAGGTCTAGGACGACCAGCCAGACCAATGAATATATACCACTCAAGAAATAATTGAGTCAGACTTAGACTGACACCCGCCAAATGAAAAATCCAAGTTGTTTCTTTGTACTTATAATGTGGAGTCTTCAGATATCATGTTGTTTGGAGTCACCATGCTCTTAACCTTTCCTAGACATGATCTTTCCAATATTGGATATTGTTAAAATGGATATGATTACAATATTTCTAAAAGATGTTCTTCAACATTACATTGGCACCTGCAAAAGCTTTCATCGAGTCTAATTTGCTTTGGTACGGTGGATTATGGGTATGTTACTCTACTTCTAAATAAAATCTTTTGTACGTACTAATATATATATATATATATATATACAAGTAAATAAAATCTTTTGGTAAATTTATAAACATCTAACTGGCCGACCTGCTGATATCTTCGACAAGATTTAGCAAATTGTCCAATCAATGATACATTGGTTTCCCATCTTTCCATCATTAAAACCCCAAATCTTCAAACATTGTCTTAATTGTTTTCAAATAAGGTACACGTCTAATCAAATAACACATCTGAACTCCTACTACCAAAAAAGATAGCCGACTGAAATTTCATGTCAACAAGTATTTGAATCTTTAACAGCTAGATCTAGAAGATGCATATGCTTGAATGTTTTCAATCAATGCATTAAACAGTTCAAAAAATACAGGTACAGAATCTCGTTGTCAACCTTCATTTACTAGGTGAAGTTAAATGCTTCCACCCCTAACTTCATTGACTTATCAAATGTCATAAAACATTTTCTACAGCTAAACCCATGTAGCAATGTCCCATGGACTAATTCTAGTGAAAGTTTTTTCTTATGTATATGCATAACTAAGCCCTGCTACTTCCTCTTCTATGAACTGGTTTGTAAAGCACAACCGTGACATATTTTGAATGAAAACGATGTGTGAATCCAAGAGCCACAACGGAACGTGGAGTCTCCCGGTTTTCGATAAAAAGATGGTTGAGAATCACATTCTGTGGCAATGGAAGGGTTTCACCAGCATCTCTACTCGCTGGCTGGCTGAGTAGGGTGTGCTGCAAATGAGGCGGGACAAGTGGTGGATCACGTGCCTCGTCTTCGCTCCCAACATATACATTATTATAGGTTGAATCGGGGGACTTTGGGACTTCAAAACCCACTACAGTGTTCTGATCCTGTAGAAAGGATACATCTTTAAATCCCCATTTCATGTTATTAATTGATGAAAACACCTAGATTTAGAACTTTAGCAGCTTACACTATCTTCAGAGCAAAGGTTGTTCATGTTGAAGTGAAAGCTTCCAAGCTAACAGCAAAAACTCATGAATTGCAGAAGATTATAAAACTGGAAATCTGAAACGAACACAGGTTTTCTTCAGTAAGTATTTACGTAAAAAAATTTGTATACGTAGTATATATGACTTTGAGGTTCTAGTCTACCTACCTTTTTTTTTTTTTATATCAAATAGTCTAACTACCTTCATATCAATCAGGTATACACTTTGATGGATATAAACTAGAAATGAAAGTAAACCAACATGAGATCTCATTCTCCTAATCCAGGTACTCAGAAGCCTAAAGAAGATGAGGTCTAGTTAGTGTAGCATGCTCAACAGTATTTCTCTCCCAGCTATGTGTCCATTCGGATCCTAACCAGAGCCTTGGAACTTATTGAGAGACCAAGGAAACTATTGAACAATCCCATTACTGTTTCTTTTGCAAGTTCATTAGTTATGTTGATCAAACTTTAAACTTCAGATCCAAGAATGTACAGGTACAGTGGAAAAAACCCTTAAATATTCTGAGTTTTCTGACTAGCAAATGTTGTAGAGTCAAACCATATTCTCTAATTTCAAGCTGAATATTCGATGGAATGGAAATTGTTTTTAAAAATGTGTTATGTTAGTCTTTGAAGCATAAATTGGGGTAACTAAATGGAACAATACATGTATAGCGAACAGAATGAGTTGCTCGCAATATTTGTGGGGATATTTGGGAATAATGGGACAATGTTAATCTTGATGCCTTCGGAGCTTTTCTTACATTGTTATTTAATTACTCTCCTCCTTTTATCATTCAGTAAGGATGTTCATTGTTTATCCTCCAATCTGCATTGAGAATTTACCTTTAGTCATTTCTTCTCTCTTTCGTGCAGACCTCATCCTTCACTCCCTCTTCGTTCTCGCTTTAGAAGGTGTAAGAAGGTTAAAATTTTCACCCAGCAAGGCTCTCACATGAGGACTGACACTATTGACCTCATGCAAAGATTATCTTTTCTTCTTTTGAGATCCTAAAACTGCAATGTTTGTAGAAGTGCTTTGAAGGATATGGTACATGTTCTTTGGGGATGGCAATATAAGTCTAAGTGCAATTGAAGACAATTTTTTTAGGCTTTTGGAGGTGTTGTTTCACTTTTTACCCCATCCTCCATGGCAAGCTACTCACTTTCCATCTTAAGGAACATTTGGCTTGAGAAAATAGAGATGCAGAGAGTTCTTGGGAGAAGGTTAGGGCATTGGCTCGGTTCCATGTCTCCTTTAAGATTTCTCTAACAAAGGATTCTAGAGCTTTTCTATTGTTTCTCGTTCTTACTAATTTTGTAATGTTTCGTAGTTAGACATCCATCAATGCACTAACAAGAAGACCATAAATTTATAGACATCCAGAACAATGTGGCTATATACTATAGTTAGAATAGAGCAACCATACATACAAAATAAACATTGGAGAACCAAGTTGTCTAATACGTTGTCCATAACATCCAATGATAGAGTTAGATAGTCAGACATTACAAGAAGCATACCAAACGATTTAATGATAAAAGACAGGAAATAAATCAAAAGACTACAACAAGTACACAATGGAGAAATAAACGATTACACAAATCAAGGGAAAACATCAGGAAAGACTTACTCAAGTTAAAAAAAAAAAAAAAAAATCTTGCTAAGGTAAAGTCTTCCCACTTCTAATAGGGTAGATAAAAGTCATTGCTCAAATTCACAAGGAAATAGTATAGCTTTAAAAATCATTTCATCGTCTAGAAACAATCATGGCAGAACCAAACATTGGAGTAGAGCAAAGTTGCATTTATTGAACGAGGATAGGCGATATGAGAATTGGAAGAAGGCACACCAAATTGAATGATTAAGAAGATATATATCATACGAAACCAAAGTTTCATTGAAAAAAAATGAAAGAATACAAGGGCGAACAAAAAACAAGCCCAAAAAACAGGAAGGGCAAGTGCCACTTTCTTTTAATAGCATAAAAAACATTGCTCTTTCCAATAATTCCAGAAACCTTCTTAAGTTCTATGAGCACGTACTCCCAATGATTTCTCAACCACCTCCACCCCCAAGCTCAAAATCAGAATTATATTTGGCTCATCAATATTTAACTCCCTCAATGCTGCAATTGGCTGTGTCATGCTTTCAATTCATCAGCATGCAGAGAATGCAGATTACCAAGAAAACGAAAGAGAAACAGATTGAGACGCTTGAGGGGAAAAAAACTTATATATGTCACGATATGCTCGTAGTAGAAGGAAACAGATTGGTCACACGATGGGATCAAATATTAAAGGGAAAACAAAAACATCACAAAGGTAATATTATAGATAACATCTAATTGAGAATCTTTAGGCTGAGCTACAGGCATTCTCAACTCCAAAAGAGAAGAAGAAACGAAAGAAATAAGCCCAAAAAAAAAAAAAAAAAAGAACTTCATAGCATTATGTAAAACTGAAAAGAAAATGGAAGATTGTAGCTGAAGAGGAGATTGACCTGGATGATTGATTAGAGAATTTGACCCTTCAACAAAGGTGGAGAGAGAGCAGAGCGACACCCAGAAACGACAATGGAACAATAATTGAATTCCCAAAGTTATCTGCAACAAATTAGAAGCAACCCATCAAACGATTGAGTCAGATAAGGAGATTGAGCAATGTAAAGTGTGGAAAATTAGGAGAGAAAAATCTAAAATTTGAAGGTGGGTGAATTAGAAGAAGCAAAAAAGAGTTGAAATAGGGAAAACCCTGGAGAAGAGTAAAGGGTTTTGAAAGAAAATAGGGAAAAAAGTTAAAAGATACTTACAGGGAAAGGAGAGGTAATGAAGAAAGGAAGAGGAAAAGTTGAAGAGGGGTGAAATTGAAAGCTCAAACACTGAAAAGGCTAAGGGGGACCAACACAGAGACTGCCTCCTCAAACGAATCCGCGAAAGGGAATCCTCTCCAACTGCTTATTTAGAGGGCGCACATGCTCCTCATAATTTATATAAATTAAATAAATAAATTACTCATTACGAATTTAGGTGGAAAATATCCATACACACCCATTTAATGAAAATATCCATACACACCCATTTAATGAAAATATCCACACACACACACCCATTATGTTATCAATTTAAATCATAAATTAATAATTGTATCGATTTAAACTCTGAATTTTTATAAGTGTACTAAAATATACTATACCACGTTTCATTTTGGATCAATTTATGATTCTTAGACAAAATTTCCTTAAAAAATCGTTTGTTCATTTACTCTATTTGAAAACCAATATTTGAAGAATTTTACACACCTTTGAGAATTAATGCATGATTTATTAAAGCAGAGTAAATAAATCTACTGTACCATTTATTAACCAAAAGAGGCCTATAAATGGCATAATTACAACAGTGACTAACCATTTAACTAACTGTATAACAAACTTATAACAAAATATAAACTAATTTTTAATACTCCCCCTCAAGATAGTGTGGTTATATCAAGAATACCCATCTTGGATAGTAAGGAGAAAAATAAAGTTTTGGGCAAAGCCTTGGTGAAGATATCAGCAAGCTGCAAGTGAGACCGGATGGGAAGAAGTTTGACATTGCCACGAACAATGCGATCTCGCACAAAATGGCAATCAATTTCAATGTGCTTCGTCCGTTCATGAAAAATCGAATTTTTAGCAATATGGACAACAACCTCATTATCACGGTAGATTAAAGAGGGATGAATAAGAGGTATCGAAAGCTCATGAAGAAGTTGTTCAACCCATAGCAATTCACTTGTAGTAGCAGCTAAAGCTCGGTATTCAGCTTCGGCAAAAGAACGAGATACCGTAGACTGCTTCTTAGCCTTCCAACTAATTATAGAATCACCCAAGAAGATGCAGAAACCGGTTATAGACTTCCTTGAATCAGGACAAGATCCCCAATTAGCATCAGAATACGCCTTTAATTGAAATGTGTGGACAGGTTGTAGTAGAATACCTTGATCCGGAGAAGCTTTCAAATACTTAAGTAAGGACATGGCAGCATCAAGATGAGGCTGTCTAGGTTGAGCAACAAATTGATTGAGCTTATTGACAACAAAAGCTATGTCGGGCCGAGAAATAGTCAAGTATAGCAGTCTTCCAATGAGTCTCCGATACAATGTTGCATCAGGAAGGAGGGTACCAACATCAAATTGGAGCTTTAAAGCCAGATCAAGAGGTAGAGGAGCCGGTTTGCAAGCCAACAAACCATGATCTTCTAGGAGTTGTAATGTATAATTCCATTGTGATAGAAGAATACCCTGAGACGATCTTGCAATTTCAAGACCCAAGAAATACCGAAGAGACCCTAAGTCTTTGAGCTTGAAGGTCTCGTGCAGATGATCTCTGATCTCATGTAGTACAGGTAAAGAAGCACCGATAATGACTATATCATCAACATAAACAAGCAAAGCAACAAAGGATTGAGCAGAACCTCGAGTGAATAAGGAGTAACGGACTTGGACTGAGAAAATTCCAAGTAAAGGAGTGCCTTTGAGAACTTGTCAAACCATTGGTGTGATGCTTGCTTAAGGCCATATATGGATTTATGCAAGCGACAAACAAGATGCTCCCCCTGTTTGTGAACAACATTGTGCTTGTAACCCAAGGGTAGATCCATGTATACCTCTTCAACTAAATCACCATGTAAGAAAGCATTATTAACATCTAGTTGAAGTAAAGACCAACCTTTTGAGACCGCAAGAGTAAGAAGTACTTTAACAGTAACAAGCTTAGCAACAGGAGAAAATGTCTCAATGTAGTCGAGACCTTCATGCTGCGTGTATCCTTTGGCTATTAATCGTGCCTTGTAGCGGTCAATGGTCCCATCTGCACGATACTTGATTTTGTATATCCGTTTGCATCCAATAAAGTGTTGGCCTTGAGGTAAGGGCACAACAGACCAAGTACGGTTGGTTTCTATTGTTAGAAGTTCATCATGCATAGCTTGGCGCCAATGTTCATCAGGGACAGCCTGGTGATAAAGCTGAGGCTTATATGCGGTTGAGATATTGAGGGCAAACATCTTGTAGATAGGATTCAATCTGTCATAAGATAAAACAACTTGTAAAGGATACTTAGTAACTGTCTGTTGAGAATGATTGTGTAAAAGAAGGTTGCAATGATAGTCCTTGAGATATGAGGGTGGTTTAATCGTCCTTGTAGAGCGGCGACAGTGAGAAGAATTATCAAGTAAAGACAGATGGGGCTGATCAGTGACTGCAGCATCATCATCAACAGGTGCAAAGGGAACAAAGAAAGCAGTAGGTTGAAAACGTCATGTGAAGTTGGCTGGTCAGAAAGCTCAGGAGTAGCAGAAGCAGATGATGTACAGGCTTCACTGTTGGATAAATCACTTGAAAATGGAAGTAATAATGGTAAAACTAGATCAGGAAAAGGATCAAGTTTCTCTGCTTGAGAACTGATTTGATAAAAAGGGAATATGTCTTCATGAAACACAACATCCCTTGAAATAAAGAATTGCTTCTTCTCAATGTCATATAAGCGATAGCCCTTGATGCCAGTAGGATATCCCAAAAAAGCAGAGGCAATGGCCCGAGGCTAAAACTTGGTCCTGTGAGAAGGTAAAGTAGAGGCAAAACAAAGACAACCAAAAGTTCGTAGTGAAGTATAGTCAGCATGTTCAACAGTCAAACGATAGTAAGGTGTTTACCAGGACAAGATGTGAGATGGAATGCGGTTGATCAAATAAGATGCGGCCAATATGCACTCTTCCTAAAACAAGATAGGTAACCTAGTTTGAAATAAAAGAGATCGTGCGATATTTAACAAATGTTGATGTTTTCTTTCTACTACCAAATTTTGTTGAGGCCGTTCAACACAAGAAAACTGATAGAGAACACCTTTGGCAGCAAAAAAATCAGTAAAGGTCAGTTCTGGTGCATTATCCGATCGAAAACTTTTATGAAAAAACCATATTGAGTTTCAATCAACTGAAAGAAGCAAGGGACAATAGTAATAGCTTCATTTTTGTTCCTCATAAAAAAAATCCAAGTGTATCGAGAATAATCATCAACTAGAGTTAAAAAAGTAACGATATCCAGCATGAGTAGGTTCATTGTAATGGCCCTAAATGTCACAATGTATAAGATCAAAAGCATGAGCAGCAAGTCTATTATGACTTTGAAAAGACAGTTGTTTTTGTTTTGCTAGAGGACAAATCATGCATTTATTACAAGTACTATCCATGTCTACATGTAAAATGTCTTTTAGGAAACTAAGATGTTTATATGATGGATGTCCAAGCTTATGCCAAGTAGAAGCAGAGAATGTAGTAGTGGAAGAACAAACAAGTTCTATAGTATGTGAAAATGAATGTAAGGACTTATCAACTGATGCTTGCAACAAGTATAATCCATTCCATTTGTTAGCCTCGCCAATCGCCTTCAAAGAGTACTTGTCCTAAATGAGGCAAAAATCACTAAAAAAAGTGACCATGACGGGTAGATAGGAAGTTAAAGAGCTTATGGAAATTAAGTTGAAACAGAAATCTGATTATATAGCACATTCTGTAGCATGATATCTGTACTGATTTGAATATCCCCAACAAATTCAACCCGAAGCTGAGACTGATTAGGCAAAGTAACAGTTGTCAGTGTAATTTGTCTTAGAGTAGTGAATAGGACCTTATTATGACATATATGAGCTGATGCACCAGAATCAAGTATCCACTGATCAGAAGATATATTAGAAAGGGAACAAATACCTGCAAAGTGAGCTGTAGAGTGATAGAATCTGCCTTATTGGACGTTGCTGCTATGGTAGCTGTGTTTAGACATGTTGAGATGGGACTGGAGCATAGCCAATAAGCCTTAGCATTGTTCAGATGTTAAAGAGGATAAAGAATCAGAATGATCTGCTTTTGCTGATTCGGGAGGTTTGTAAAGCTTATGCCCTGGTGGATATCCATGGAGTTTGTAACAACGATCAACAGTATGCCTTTGAATATTACAGTAGGTGCAGATCGGTCTATCCTTCCTCTTGTTTTGATTGGTGTTGCGAGAATAGCTTGGAGAAGTCTGGTGGGAAGCAGAAGAACCATTTTTCACAAGGAGGGCAGTGGCATTAGATGAAGATATTGCATTGCCAAAGGATGAAGAATAAGCTTTCTGGTCAATCTCCTGTGCAACTAGAGAGAGCCCGATTGATTGATGGTTCTGGTTCCATTAATAACAACTGAGATCTGATAGGAGCAGATGAGTCGTTTAAATCCATGAGGAAAGCCATAACATACTCTGTTTGGAAGTAAGTCTGTAGGTTCTTGACACCACCACAAGTGCATTTTCCACAAGAACAAGATGGGCGATAGGAAATGAGTTCATTCCACAACGTTCTTAGCTTGGCATAGTATGTGGTAACAGAATCTTGATTTTGGGATAAGTTAGAAATTTCACGGTGTAGTTGGAAGACTCTTGGTCGATTTTTACACTGGTACCGTTCTTGCAGATCAACCCAAATTTCTTGGGCGGAATTAGAGAAGTTGATGCTAGCAGAAATCTCTTTGGAAAGAGAGTTAAGAATCCACGCGGTGACAATGCCATTACATATGATCCAAGAACTGAGTAACTCACTGGAAGGTCGAGGGATTTCACCATTGATGAAGCTAAGTTTATTCTTGATAGTGAGCTCGATCTTCATCGCCTGACTCCACGAGTCGTAATTCAATTTCGTAAGAAGATTGGAAACGAGCACAAGGCTGGTGCTGTCTGAGGGATGAAGAAAATAAAGGTTCTAATACTGTCTCTTATACACATCTAGATGTGTATAAGAGTGCTGTCTGAGGGATGAAGAAAATAAAGGTTCTAATATTGTTCAAGAATGGAAGATGGGGAAGCTCGAACATTCTCCATGAAGTTGGAGTTTTCGAATGAGGTTGGGTCGTTGGATCTGGTCATGATCGTCGTTTCGGATGAAGAAGGAGAACGAAAAATCACGAGGAAAATCGGCGCTCACCGATGGCGCTCGACACTGTAGACGGAGGCAAGCGAGATCGGCGTTAGCATCCGGAAGGTCAGGGAGCGAGATTGGCCAAGAAGAAAAGTCATGAGAAAAAGAGTGGCTGGAGGGAAAACGAAAAGTCAAAGAGTTTTAATTTTGCTCTGATACCATATTAAAGCAGAGTAAATAAATCTCTGTACCATTTATTAACCAAAAGAGGCCTATAAATAGGCATAATTACAATAATGACTAACCATTATACTACTTGTATACCAAACTTATAACAAAATATAAACTAATTTCTAATATGATTGAATCTCAAAGGTAATCATAATGAATGATCTAAATTTATTGGCTTATGAAAATTTAGAAGTTTAATTGGCTCAAATTATAAGTTTTACATGATAATGGTCGAACGAAATTTAAGAGATGGTATAAATTGATACATTTACGAAAGCTCGAAGTTTTAAAATTAAAGTGATACAACATTCATATTTAGGAGTATAAATTGATATTTGTCCAGAAGTATTATTTTGATCTACTTCATCAAATTGTCAAATTATAATTTTTCATATAGCAAATTCTTCCTACTTCTTTTTGTTAGTATTTTAATTTTTAAATAAGAGTACGAAAGATGCACCACCCCAAGTACTATCCCTTTTTAAAAATACATGAATCTCCAAATTGAAAAGTTTTAATTTTATTAAACATAGAATTTCATGTTATATTTAATAGATTAATTAATTTCTAAAAGTTTGGATTTGCCAAAAATGTCATACATAAAATTGGAAGTTTAAAGATTCTTTAGATAGACAAAAAAATTATAATTTTGAGGCATTTTTAAAAGTTAAAAGATGAAAGAAATACAAATCTTAAAGTTGAAGATTAATTTAATTGTAAATAAATGATTCTTCTCAGACATAATATGATTAAATAAACTAACAAATAATCAAGTTCAAATATGCATCAATGCATGTATGCTTTTGAGACTTGTTTAGTCTCGTTCTTTCGAACCTTCAAATTTAGTTAAATAAAATTAATCTTTATTAGTAACTTTCTATAAATGAACATACCTAGGGATGAAATCATCATTTTGATTCATAAATCTTGAATTTTATTTTAACGTAGTCTCTTTAATTTTAATTGTCTAATTTTAATCTCTATATCTTTTTAATAAATCTTAAATTCAATCCGGCCAATAAATCTTAAATTTAATTATTTAAAATATATTTTACATAAATAGAAGTAATAGATAAGGAGCCATGAAAAGAAACACATTCTCCTAAAAACATACCACCTAATACACCTTATGCCCTCTAAAAAAGCATGTAGGCCTCCCATTTTGCTCTTGTCTAATACGTGGAAAAAGACATTGGTTGTCAATTGGCTATCAATCAAGAAATCTCCATGAAAATGGAGAGGGCCTCCGTAAGAGTAAGGTCCCATGAATGAGAATATGAATGATACTAACAAAATCAGACTCTATAGTAATCGCCAAGGAAGCCCACACACAAATGTTAGTTCGATTTTTTTTTTTTTTTTTTTTTTTTTTTTTTTTATCATAATTGATATATAAAATTAATAATTTTAATACACGGAAAGAGACACTATATAAGTATATTTTTGAAATGGTGATATTTCTGACTTTCTCGAAACTACAATCACCATTCTAATATTAGTTTCGAAATGGAATATTTTAAAATAAAATTTAATATATGTTGATCAGTATCATGTATGTAAAGGATTTTTTTTTTTTTTTTTATGTGGGTTGAGATATTGAACTTTAAACTTCAAAGTTTTTATTGCCATACATGTAAAAGGTTTTGAATTACCTATATATTAGTGATGGTTAAAAATTAAAAATAAAATTACACCTACAAATTGAATTCTTATGCCTTAAAATTTGAAATGAGGGGGATTTTATATAATTTAGGCTTGTTCGTAATATTTTTTTTAATAATGCTATTTAATAATTATTGGCAAAACATTTGATTGAAAGAATTGATAAAAATAAGGTAGTAAAATCGTGAACTCGGTACACGATTGCATATAAACCATGTATCCGATCCATGATTAACCCACATTATCCACAACTTCCTTCCACATCATATGAACCAGCTGCTGACTTGACACTGACCTGCCATATGATTGCCACATAACTGATATGCAACTTTGACCAGGTAATCGTGGATCTAGTCCACGACTTCTTAACTCGTGTACAGGGTACAAGAGTTAGTGGTCCTAAAAACCCCACCTCTTCCTTCTCTGATCAGTTTATTCCTCATCTCCAACATATTTCTTTCTTCCTCTCTGCCCCAACCTACCACCAGCCATCGTCCATTGCCCGTCATCCGCTCCATCGTCTGTCATTCTCCATGCCGCCGCTACTGTGCTACCATCAACCGTATGTAATTTTTTTCTTCAATATATGAGATTGTGACTTGAATATCCATAGATCTAGTATTTTGTTTAGATGTATGTATGAAAAACTAGAGATTTGTACTAGTTTTATTTAAAATGTGCGAGATCTAGTGTGTAAAAGTTGTTTTTCTAAGATTTCGTATTTGTATGACCGTTATAATGGATTTGAAATTTATTTTTTATGTTGTTTGGGTTTGGATTTGAAAATTTGGATTTTTTTTTTTAATTTATTATTTCGGATTGTGGCTTGGTAGTTATTTTAGATTGCTTGGGCTGTAGTTTGTTTGATTTTTTTTTCAAAGAATTAAACTGATCTTGAATTTGAGTTTATGATTCTTTTAAGAAAATTTTTTTTGGATTGATCTTGAATTTGAGTTTGAATTATCTTTTGGATTGATGTTAGATTGGGCTGTTACACTAATATTTTGTCAACTATAATAGTTGTAAACATTTGAGTTAATATGTTATTGCTCCTGAAAATTTAGTCATTCTTGAACCTAGAAATGCTGGGAATAGTAATATTGATGTAAAACTTGATGAGTTATTTGGAAACGATGGAACTGCAAAACATGAAAATGAGTTAGTACCGTCAGAGATGTTCACCCAAATAGATTAGGATGTTACTAATTCAATTTGTGAACAATGGTCGACATTAGAGAAAAGGAGTAGATGTGTAGATAATTCTAGTTTAATACAAAAAGAAATGTTATTTGATACTAAAAAAGATCTATACTGGCCGTATAAAAGTATTGCGTGACAGAATACTATCATATTTTTATAGTAGAATCGAACCGAGATATTTGGTATATGAGATGCAAACAGTGGAAGGATGGTTGTGATTAGAAGTTATGGGCTTGTCGGCATAAAACTCATGGGATGTTTGAAATTACTAGACTTAAAGGGGAGCTCTCATGTTTGTACACAGAATTGACACAAGATCATTCAAAACTTGATTTGAATTTTATGAGTTTTAAAATTCAAAAAATGGTTAAAGCTGATCTTGGGGTTCCTATGGCCTTAGTCCAAGAAGTAATTAAAAAATAATATGAGTATAATGTTAATTATAGACGTGTGTGGCAAGCAAAGAGAAAAGTATTAATTGTTATGTTTGGTGATTGGGAGAAATCGTATTCAGAGCTTCCGTATTGGTTGAGTGTTGTCGTGCATTACAATTTTGGAACACGATCGAGTTATATTTTCTTCCATTTGATGTGCCAGGTATGACTAATTTTTGTTGAGTTTTCCAGTCATTCGGTCCTGTAAGAGAATGGTTCAAATATTGTAGGCTATTAATTTAGATTGATGAAACTCATCTTTACGAAAATTATTGATCACCTTATCTATTTATGCAAACGGGCATATATTTTTCCTTGCTTTTGCTATTGTTGAAGGAGAAAACCCATCCAGTTGGTCGTGGTTTCTGTGGATATCGTGTGAATATGTTACCGAGCGATATGGTATTTGCTTGATTTTTTATAGACAAAGATATTCTTACTGTAATTAACAACGAGGAAATAGGTTAGAGTAAACCTAGAGATAAGTGATGCACTCGATCGTGTGGACATATATACAAAATATACCATGAGAAAGCTTAAGAAGTGGGAAAACGAGCATTTGCACATACAATGACATATATGAAGGATCTCTTAACGAAGAGCATCCATGAGCACGTTCAGATCTTTCCGATTTTATTGTGACCGAAATTCCACACACACATTCTAATCAACAGTTATGCAAAATATACTAATTAACGACATGATTTGATAAATAAAATACAAGAGATTGAGTTCTGATAACTTGTAGAAATATAAGTTATTACAGCTCAAATTAGTAAAACAATGAGAGAAAGCGATGGTAAAATAGGCAATATCATGTCTGAAAATGCCAAACTAAAAGGAATTGTGATCGCAAGTGCTCATCGCATAAAAGTAGTTAATTTACCTATTTTATGTAGATACAATGCGATGGCGCATATGAAATTGCGATCCAAGAGCACAATGCGACAACGCGCTTGAAGTTGCAATCGCAAGTCATGCGATCGTGAGAAGTTTATTAAAAAGTGATCGCATAAAGACCTCGCATCAAGATGACAACATAATAAATCATGATGGGACGTAAAGCTGATAACGGTCGATTTCGAATTCAGTTGACAAACCGTTAAAAGCCACACTGTAGTAGGTACATTGAACTTTCAGTGACTTTTAAATGACACAATAGAGTAGGAAAATTAATGCCGCCTATCATTGCAATTATTTGTAAGAAAAGCTGCTTCACCTTGAAATCTATAAATGCCGAATGCCACCAGAGAAAAAGGGGTCAATCCACGCTCATACATATACATATACATAGAGGACAGAAAGAGTAAGAAGATGAGGCGAAGCCAAGAGAAATCGCTCCCGGACAGATCGAGAGATTGCCGAAAAGCAATACAAAGGAGAGAGGGCCAACCCTTGCGAGAGCAAGAATTCACAACTAGAATGGAGTTGAAGTGATAAAGAGTAGTGTAAAAGGCCACGGGAAGCAAGACATTGCTTACCGAACTTGTTATCTCTCAAATCCATTTGTTATTTTGTATTCGACACTTTATTTGCAGAAAATGGAAACTTCATTTTGATTTCTGTTCAATCTCTCCACACCATGCATGAGTAGCTAAATTTCTAAATGGGTTGAGAAGTACTTAGCTAGCAAGACTTAAGATTTACATTTTATGCGATCATCTTATCTTATGTATGCATCATTCACCCTTTGGACATACTTGAGAGAGTAGTCTAAAGATAGAATCTAGGCTTGAGAGAGAGATTAGAATCTAGGCTTGAGAGAGTCGGATTAGAATCGTATAAGCAAGACTAGAAACTTAGACATAAATTCTATCTACTATTTACACATCGTATGCGCCCTAGAAATAAGAATGATGGTATGCGGTCACCTTGTCTTATTTTGCGTCATTCATCATTTGGACATACTTGAGAGAGTAGTCTAAAGATAGAATATAGGCTTGAGAGAGTCGGATTAGATCAATAAGCAAGAATAAAAACTTAGACATAAGATCTATCGACAGGTTTCGCATATACATCGCATGCGTCCTAGAAATAGGAATTATGGCATTCTGCATTGATAAATGTAGTACTGTTATTTGTATATAGCTTGATCGCATAACTTGTGCACAGTCTTGGAAAATGTTAGCTAAACCCCTTCTTAACCCATCATCGTATACTTATTGTAACTCTACACTTTCATCGCTCTGTGTTCAACTTCGTCGCATAGAAAAATCTAAATCAAAACACTATCCACTTCTTTTTCACCACCTCTATAGAATCAAAGAGTCTGTCGCATATCTATTTAGTAGTCCCCGTGTTCGACCCTGGACTTACCAGGAACCTAAGAAGGCTTATACTTGGGCTTTGTTAGGAAAACTTGCATGACCATCGCATAACACACTCCATCGCATAACACATATCATCGCATACTCACACCATCGCATCATAATTCTACGCATCAAGTTTTTGGCACCGTTGCTGGGGACTACGGTATAGATTGCGCTAACATCAAACCTCTTTGATCTTTACAGCTTTCGACCTCTGTGCATTGCCATTCCTTCGGTAAAGGAAGAAGCAAGTGTCACATGAGTGAAAGACATGCTCCTAAGCCCAACTACGACCTAGAGATTGAAAGAACATTTCACAGACGACAGAAAGACAGACGTCGACAACAAAGAAGAACTCACAGAATGGCTGAACAACCTGAACAACAAGCCGCAAATGAAAACAACATGATGGCAAATCCTATCCTACTGTCAAATGATCGCAATAGACCCATCCAGGACTATGCGTCACCAAACTTGTATGATTTCTCCCCAGGAATCATGAGACCAGCATTGGATGGATCATGGTTTGAGATGAAGCCAATATGTTACAAATGATACAAACAACAAGACAGTTCAGAGGTCGGCATGGTGAAGACCCGCACGCCCATCTATGAAGCTTCATTGAAATTTGTAACACTTTTGTGTTCCCTAATATCTCTACAGAAGAGGTTTGACTCACACTATTTTCATTTTCACTATGCGATCAAGTAAGAAAATGGGCATACTCTCTTGAACTAGGAGAGATAATTTCATGGGAATAAGTTGTGGAGAAGATGAAGAAATATTTCCCCCTATAGAGAATGCTAGAAGAAGGAAATTGATCACCAATTTTGAATAAGAAGAAGATGAATCACTCAGTGACACATGGGCGAGATTCAAGAGATTAGTGCACGACTGGCCACACAATGGATTGTTGGATTGCCTCCAAATGGAGATCTTCTATCATGGACTAAATTTTGCATCGCAGACGGCTGCAATGTGGCAACAGTAAGAGGTCTACTAGACAAAACGTATGATGAGGCAAAGAACATTCTTGATCGCATCTCGAAAAACCACGAAGATTAGCAAGAAAGTGATCAAGGAGTAAAACCCAAATAAGGTAACACAAGTAATGGTGCCATCACATCTTTGCAAAAGCAGATGAATGCGATGATAAATTTATTATAGGGCATCACAATAAACAACCCCAAAACGCAAAGAGGGCAAGTCAACGTGATAGAACAGACAAGCACCAACTGTGCTATATATGAAGAATTGCATTCGGTTGAAGAGTGTCCACGAAATCCACAGTCAATATACTTTGTCAAAAACAACCCTTTTTCAAACACGTACAACCTCGGGTGGTGAAACCACCCTAATTTTGCATGAAAAAATAACCAACAACAAGGCTATCAACCTATGGCACAAAAAGAAGGACCACAAGGATTTTTCCAAAGAACTAATAGTCAACAGCAACAACAAGGCAGCAACTCTCAAACACCACCATCATCCTCTTTGGAGAATTTGTTAAAACAGTACATTCAAAAAAATGAAACAATCCTCCAGAGCCAAGCGAAGTCCATTCGCAATTTAGAAATCTAGATAGGACAAATTGTGCTTAGTCATCAGTCTGCACTCGAGCCTCGTCGCTCACTATTCGTGGGTTTCGACTGACCAGATCCTGCCAATTAGACCACGCTGCTCGCCATCGCGTCGCCCCTTTCAATCGATCGTTCCATCCGCGAGCAACGAGAAGCTCTCTAGCCGCCGTTGCGAGCCACTCAATGGATCGGACGCTGAGCGACCACCGTGAGCCTCCATCCAATCGAGCCGCTCGTCCAAATCCCCTTTAGTCGCGCGTCCGCCACTCTAGCCGCAAGTCCGCCGCCCCAGTCCCACAACTGCCGGTCGCCGTCATCCCTGCCGAGTCGGGTCCGCTTTGGTCTTTGTTGGAATCTTGGATTAAGGGTAAGTGTAAATTGTTTTGGTTGGATTTCTTGAGGATTTTGAATAGTCACTAGAGTTTGGCCTTGATTTGTTGGTACTCGTCATGTTTTGGATGTAGGCCAAAATTTTAGGTTGTTAAAGTTGTTGTCCAATCGATTAAAGGGGCAGTCGACGAATCTTGGTGAAGGGTAAGGCTCCAAACTTATGTGGGTTGTTAAACATGTTGTATGTTTATGAACTACTCGATTTAAGTTTGACTAAACCATGGACTGCGGCCTAAAATAATTTGCCATGATGTTGGGTGTTAGATTTGGATCTTGAGGTTTCTTGGTATATTTGTTTTGGGTGATTTAAGTTTGATCTTATGGGTTTTCGATTTTTTTGGGCAAGGAAGAGGTTGAGCTTGCTAGTTTCTAAAGTTTGTGAGTAAAGGTAAGTAATTTTACTACTAGAACTGCCTTTGTGCCAGGCGATTAATTTATGATTTATTTTGAGGATTTTAAGACTAGTTACAAGGATAATTTTGACTATTATGAGATTTAATGGACTGTTTAGAAAAGATATATGAGCATGTGACACTATGTCTAAAGCATTTTAATGTATGAGCATGATTTAGAATTTTATGAGACATATTAAAAGTAAAATTGAGCATGAACCTAAATTATGAGTTAAGCAGCACATTTCTAGAATGTCTTAAAGTTAGGTGAAAGTTGGAGCATTTGTTGATGTACATATTTATGTGATTTATTATGAATGTGTGTAGGCTATATGATGTATTATGAAATTTCAAATGTTTGATTGTTTACATGAGTTAGTGCATGAAAGTGTTGTACTAGAGTTGATCCATTAAAACTAGATTAAACACATACGTTGAGGTTAATTAACATGACCTTGATGAGGAGATTTTAGAGAACTCATGATTATATGAATGTTATATATAATATGAAGTTAGATGTAATCTCTTTTCCTTTCCAGACTGTGACTGCATGAAAGTGATGCATGTCCAAGGGCGCTAGTACATGAAAGAGATGTACTAGGGCTGATGTGTATGAAAGTGATACAAACCTAGAGGGTATTAGGGTATACGTAAGAGTTGCACGCTCAGTGGGTTATGTGTATACGAAAGAGGTGTATACATAACCATATGTACGAAAGAGGTATGCATCCCTACATTCATAGAGAGGATTTGGGGTGTGTAATGCAAACTTTAT
This sequence comes from Benincasa hispida, assembly GCF_009727055.1. Taxonomy (NCBI): domain Eukaryota; kingdom Viridiplantae; phylum Streptophyta; class Magnoliopsida; order Cucurbitales; family Cucurbitaceae; genus Benincasa; species Benincasa hispida. The sequence goes on from NC_052358.1 coordinate 3,428,680, forward strand.
TCTTAAACAATGCGTTGATACAAATATGGATATGAATGATTAAAAAAGTCCATGTCCTCGTTACCAGTTCCACGGCAATGGCGCCATAAAATTGTAACGCAAATTTTAATATCTTTAAGCATGTGGAAAAATATGTGATACTACTTCTAGATATATGTTACTTATGAATATTCTTATAGTATGCCTTGTGTTTTCACAAGTTTCCTTACGTTGGAACCAAGTGTAATTCCACCGCAAGTTTCTCGGTATGATCCGAGGTTGAACACAGGGACTGTTTGAGGTTATTATGGTATGTTTGTGGTATATGCGACCAGGTCTTTCAATCTTTAAAGAGTGTTTTGTACAAGTATATAAAATTACGATAAAGTAAAGGAAAGCACTAAAATGTGATAATAAAATAAGTAGAGTAAACCTAAGTTAGATGATACAAGATATAGGCTTCATGATACAAGATGCTGGGGTCTAGGCTGGCTGTGAAGGTTATGTAAAGAGCATGGAATGTGGCGGCAAGTCTTATGTACAAACAGAAAGAGTAAGATAACTAATATAAATAGCGCAAGTTTCTTAATTGCATTGAAGCCATAAGTATGGTTCCATTTTTCTCTTGGCGTACACCTTTCAGTGATCGACCGTGCTCCCACATGTCTGTGGTGAAACAAAGACGAACGTAATGAATGCAAGGTTGCTTCCATGTCTGGAAGTACTACTCGCTTTTGTTAACACATTCTTCTAACCTTCTCTCAATAGATCAGAATGGCATCTTCACTTCTGCTCTCACAGGTGAAGATGCCATCTAGCATGCTTTAGCTAAATGTAGTTATCTCTTTAACATAAGTTAAGCACTCGTTTAATTCATATTAACTACCATGGGTTTAAGAAGACATCATGGAGAAAGTGATTCACGAAGGAACGAAAGTAGACAGAAAATGGAATATGAAATCAATCAAAACATTTAATATATCTATTAAGCGTTTGATACATGGTGTGTGAATGAAGAGATAAAGAAAGTGAAATACAATGATGAAAAGAGATAGAACAGATACAAACAAGTGCCAACGTCTTGACACCGATTCGGGTGGAGATCTGCTTGCCAGATTGGATGGATCAGATGGATGGATGAGCTTCCCTCTCAGGCTTGCTCAACCGGTAGCAGGGTTCTCAGCACAGAGCTTCTCGGCAGGTATTTGGCAGAATAGAACTGAGACTCACCTCTCGGTCTTGTCTCGTCTTCTTCCCAGATTTCTTCAGTTAAGCACCCAACTCAGCCTTTTCTCTCAACACTTTAGTAGCAATTAGCCCCGTATCCCGTAGAATAAGTTTTCTTTGAAATCTATGGGGTATTTATAGGTAAGGATCTTTGACTCTGGCCTTGTGGTCCCCATTTGTTGTTATGAAAATTCCGAAGATAGAGGGATATTATTCCTTCTGTTATGCAATCAGACCGTCAATTCTACACAACCGTTAGTTGTACACGTGTCTCAATCCTCTGCTTTTGCGTTGCTCAGCTGCATCTTTCGATCGAGTGTTTGCATGCAGTGCTTGTTTTTATTACCGCATGCAGTTGAAAGTCAGCTCTGGATCGACCATTGCATTGTGCCGTCATTGCGTTAATCGTCTCTTCATTGTTGATTGACGGGCAAATTGTGACAGAGATGCGTTGATCAGTTCTTCTTGAGCCTTGAGCGCAAGCAGTGACTCGGTTTCCTGCAAAATAGAGTAAAATCTCCTTTTCTTCCATCTTAAAGATGTTAGTGGGTGTCATTGCGATAATTTATAATTATTGTAATTCTGAGCTAATTTTCATACAATTGGCACATATTCATTATCTTTTGGCCGTAATATCTAGATAAGGTAGTATAAATAACTTGTATTTCTACAAGTTATCAGGGTGTACGAAAGAGGTACACACTCATTGGGTTATGTGTATATGAAAGAGGTGTATACATAACCAGGTGTACAAAAGAGGTACACAATTAGTGGGTTGTGTGTATACGAATGAGGTGTATACATAACCATGTGTACGAAAGAGGTACACATTAAGTGGGTTATGTGTATACGAAAAAGTTGTATGCATAATCATGTGTACTAAGAGATTGTGTTTCCTTTGAGATTCACTAGAGGTTGTGTTTCCTACGGGATTCACCAGAGATTGTGTTTCCTTCGGAATTCACCAAGGGTTGTGTTTCCTTCGAGATTCACCAGAGGTTATGTTTCCTTCGGGATTCACTAGAGGTCATGTTTCCTTTGGGGTTCACTAGAGGTTGTGGGTCCTACGGGACTTACTAAAGGTAGTGGGCATACTTAACTACAATAGGATAGAAATCAGTTTTCATATATATATGTGTCCCATGAGAACTAGAGCAGTTTATATGTTCCACCAGAGGTAGGCATCTAGAGGATATAGATGCCTAGCCTGACCCCAGTAGTGGGGTTACTTACTGAGTATTTTATACTCACCCTTTCTCATGTTTATGTTTCAAGTAAGAGTAGGGATGCCCCAGCGAATGACAAGCGGAATCCGTGATCGAGCCACTAGGACCAGTTTTATGCTTCCGCTCATGAGATTTAGATTCCTTTTCATGTTTTTTTTTTTTAACTTTCAGTTTTGATGTTTGAAACTTACTATTAAGAATTGTTTTTAGATTTATTTATTATCATTTACGATTTATGGGTACCCTACTGTTTGCTTTTAATATTTGAATTTAATCAAGGACTTTTGAATTTACCTTATTTAGCATTTATTTCACCATAAAAGGGTGTCATTTTAAGTTCCATGCATGCATGTATTTAGTAACGACCTAACTAGAATCCTAGAGGGGCCGGGTCGTTACAATTGTATAGGCTCTCAACTAAGCAATCAAGACATTTTCACCCCGATTGCAAATTTTTTATGAACTCTTTTCAAAATGAAACAAATTTTCATTTTATTCTTTGGTTACAATTGAAGGAACTAAAAAACTAGAATTCCATGAGCGGGTTTAGATCGCTCCAATTTTTAGAGTGACCAGAATATAAACGATATACATTCTAAATAACAGTTATGCATAATAAAAGTCAACAACAACATGCTCAGTATACAATAAAGCATAGATAAGGGGTTCATTACCAGAGGAAGACGATCTTCAAATGTATGAACCTACGACAGTGGAAGAACTCCACCGATCTACCAGCACCTCGGCAAGACTCTCGTTTGATACTGCACGATCCGGACGTACACGATCAAGAAGTCGGGGACAACACTGCCAATAGGGAGACCCAGGTATCCTTGGCATAAAAAACCCAGAGAGTGAGCTCTGGTGAGTTTGGTAGAAGACGGAGGAGTAGAAATCGTGTAAACGACAAGGGCGCACGAGAAGAACTTCGCTATCGTATAGCGGGGACGCTTATCATATAGTAAAACTACATGATCGTTTAG
>NC_052358.1:3435365-3451378 GCF_009727055.1 Benincasa hispida
AGAGAGAGAGAAAACATGAAATAACAGAATGAGCTTCACAAAGCTTAGTGAGTGGTAAGCAACTTCTAGAGTATGTTTCAACTCATAAAAACATGCATATCATAGATACGAGGTTATATTCAAACCTCAGCTTTGAATGAGTCTAGTCTCAACTTTATCTACGCGCACGGTAGATAGCCAAACTGATAACTACTTAGAATGAGTATGCTATCTACTTACACACATGGTAGATAGTATACTGTTACTAAATACAATGCTTACTCTTTATTTTTCCTTTGTCTCCTATGTGCACATAGCTCCCGTTCATTGGTGATCAATGGGCAGAAATGCACGGTATCATAGTACTAAGTTCTTAAACAATGTTGGATTGCATTGATGAAATATGTTAATTGCGTCCATTAAGCATAAATTCTATAATATTGTGGTCGCATGCGTCCAACGCATTAGAGTAGTTGATCTTTATATTTTTTTGCAGAATATGTGTTAACGCAATGCGCAGATTGCGATCATAGGAATACATTGGTCGAGGGCAACTTCACCGCAAGACTTTGCGTTGATCGTGCTCACAAACATTACACCAAGAAGAATACCCGCAACTTGGTCGGCACAACATGGTGGGTGCATTTGGGTGAATGATAATTAAGATTGATGGGACAGAAAGCTGACGACAGTCAGATCCAAAATTAAGTTGACAGCCGATAACGGTCACAAAGTACATTTAGCTTTATCGGTGACAATTATCTGACGCATCAGTCAGGAATTAAAGCTGTCCCATCTGTATAACCGGGAGAGAGAATCCGCCTTTCACCATGGGAACTCTATAAATACCAAGTGCATTCTTCAGAGAAGGGTTAAGCAGTCGATTACTTCATCACGTTACAAGTTCACGCCTCTGTCCATAGTTTTTTTCAATTTTAAGGCGGATGCGAGGAAGAAGGCGTGCCAATAGATCGTTCCAGCAAGCTTGAGAAAGCACCGAAATCTCCAAGACAGAGAGAGGGCCGACGCCTGCAGAAGCGGGAACATTTGTAGATCAGAATAGAGATTCAGTGTAAAAAGCCTCGGTCAGCAAGGAATTGCTACCAGGCTCTCTCTACCTTTATTTTCCATTATCATTTTGTACTCAACTCAATTATAAGAATGGAATTTCTTTCTCTATATCTGTTCACTCTCTGTTATTTAAGCATGAGTAGCTAAATTAGTTGAATGGGTTGAGAAGTAGTTAGCTAGCATAATGAGGGAATCTTCATCTTTGCGATTATCTTGTTTATGCATGCTTCAGTCGTCTATTAGAGATACTTGGGAGGGTAGTCTAAAGACAAGATCTAGACTTGGGAAGGTCAGGTCAGAATCTAGGTTTGGAAGAACCAGATTAGAATGCATAAACGGGAGATAGGTGCTTAGTAATGAGCACTATTTATTATTAACGCATTGCATGCATCTTAGCAATAAGGTATGATTGTATGCGGTCACTTTGCTTTCATGCATTTTGCATCAATGCATAGGACAAGAGTAGAGACTTAGGGATAAGCTTTATGGACATTTTGTATTCAACACATGCGTCCTAAACTTAGGAGCATCGCATTTACAAAGGGAAATGACTTACTGTGCATGGTTGTAACATGATCGCAAGGTTTGACGCATTCCCGAGTAACGCTAGCTAAAGATCTTCTCAACCCGTTCATCATATACTCATTGCATCTATCAACGCAACTATGTTTCTCAAATCCGCTGCCTTTACTTACTTTTTTTCATCAATGCAACAACACACCCAACACTTTATTTATTTACTTGGTTACCACAAAGTTTTCATAAACATTACCAACGCAACTATTTTCACAAGTCCCTATGTTCAAACTTGGACTTACCAGGAAACTCAGGGGAATTTACACTTGAATTCTGCTGGGGAAACTTGAGTGCACAACGAAATCCATCAATGCATATCATCCATATTTCCACTTAATAAAATTAACGCATCAAGTTTTTGGCGCTGTTGCGGGGGACTTCGGCAAAATAGTTGTTAACGAAATTTTTTGTGGTTTCTTTGTAGAACTTTCAATCTCTGGCGAACTACGACCCGAAGATTGATAGACCATTTTGAAAGAGACTACGAGACTGCCAACAACAACCATAATCCGATAAAGAAGAGATGGCAGAGCAGCTTAGAGGTGGAGCACCAAATGATAATAATGTCATGGCGAATCCGATTCTGTTGGCAAACAATCGCAATAGGCCCATTAGAAACTATGCATCTCTAAATCTCTATGATTTCTCTTCGGGAATTATGAGGCCTGCCCTCGACAAAAGAAGATTCGAGATGAAACTGATGATGCTGTAGATGATCCACACTGCAGGTNCTCTTCGGGAATTATGAGGCCTGCCCTCGACAAAAGAAGATTCGAGATGAAACTGATGATGCTGTAGATGATCCACACTGCAGGTCAATTCGGAGGAAGGGTGGCGAGGATTCGCATGCCCACCTCCGAAGTTTTATTGAAATCTGCAATACTTTTGTGTTCTCGAACATCTTCGCTGAAGAAGTTCGACTAAAGTTGTTCCCATTTTCTCTATGTGATCAGGCTAGAAAATAGGCTTATTCGCTCGAATCAGGAGAGATTTATTCTTGGGAGCAGGTAGTGGAGAAATTCATGAAAAAGTATTTTCCACCTACCGAGAACTTAAGATGAAGAAAGCTTATTACTAATTTTGAACAAGATTTGGACGAATCGCTCAACGATGCTTGGGCGAGGTTCAAAAGTTGGTCCGAGATTATCTGCATAATGGGCTGCCAAACTGCCTTCGAATGAAAATTTTCTATCATGGTCTGAATCCTACTTTGCAGATCGCTGCCAATGCGGCAGGCGTTGGTGGTCAGCTTGACAAAACTTACGAGGAGGCGAAGAATATTCTGGATCGCATCTCCAAGAACCATGAGGACTAGAGGGAGAGTGACCAGAGATTGAGACTCAAAGATTTCGATGCAAATAACGGTGCCATTGTTTCGTTACAAAACCAAATGAATGAAATGATGAATTTGATTCAAGGAATGGCGATCAGCAGCCCAACACTGCAAAGTGGGCAAATTAACGCAATAAGTCAAAACACCGCAAGGTGTGCGACTTGCGGTGATGGGCATGCAATGGAAGATTGCCCGCAAAATCCACAGTCTGTATATTTATTAAAGAATAATCCATTTTCAAACACTTACAACCCCGGATGGAGAAACCACCCCAATTTTGCTTGGAAGAATCAACAACAAAATTTTCAATCTATGGCGAAAAAGAAGGGCCACCAGGATTCTTTCAATGCAACAACGGTTAACAGAGCAACCAAGTAAGTGACTCACAACAACCAACGCAATCTTCTTCTCTAGAGAGCCTATTGAAGTAATACATAGAGAAAAACGAGACAGTGCTTCAAAGTCAGGCTACGTCCATCCGCAACCTCGAATTGCAAATGGGCCAGATTGCAATGAGCTCAAAATTAGACCGCAAGGGGCGTTGCCAAGTTCAACCGAGCTTCCATGCAACTCAGGGGGATTAGGAAAAGAGCAATATCAGGTTGTGACATTGCGCAGTGGAAAGATTGTGGAAGGAGAAAATAAGGAGCAAACAAATCAACTTCCATCACAACTGAGCCTGAGATTGTGGCAACGCAAGAAGAAGAAAAAGAAAATGAAGCAGTAGAACTTGAGGTTGCGTCTCAAATGAAACAGGAACCGTGAAAGTCCAGTTACCACCTTTCCCTCAGAGGTTAAGAAAGAAGAAAAACGAAGAGGTACAGTACCAACACTTCTTATCTATGTTAAAACAGCTACATGTTAACATCCCTTTCAGTGAAGCGATTGAGGAAATGCCTGCCTATGCCAAGTTTCTGAAGGACATGGTAACTAAGAAGAAAGGCGCTGGAAAATTTGCCATGGTGGCATTAACGCAAAGTTCCAAATCTATTATTCCACCGAAGATGAGCGATCTTGGGAGCTTCACGATTCCTTGCTCCATAGTAGGACTCTATATTGGGTAAGCCCTATGTGACTTAGGGGCCAACATAAATTTGATGTCGCTGTCAATTTTTAGGCAATTAAATGTGGGGCAACTTGTGCCCACATCAGTGACTCTCCAATTGGCTGACAAATCTCTGGTTCATCCAGAAGGTAAGGTGAAGGATGTGCGGATCACGATTGATAAATTTATTTTGCTAGCTGACTTCGTCATCCTAGATTATGAGGTCGACAAGGATGTGCCCATCATTTTAGGGCGGCCTTTCCTATCAACGGGTCATGCTCAAATTGATGTGCACAAGGGAGAAATCACTTTAAGCATAAATAGACAGAAGCTCAAATTTAATATAATTCATGCCATGAAATTCCCGGATGAGGAAGACCTACAAGATTTTGACGATTACCTTAATTTGATTGAAGAAAAAAAGTCTGATGAAGAGTGTGAGGAAGAGGATGCCAACGTATCTATAGTTACCTGCAATGCAATCATAGCAAAAACAAACAAAGAAGAAGGAACGATCGCAGCGCAAAAAGAAGAACCAAGAGAAGAAAGAAAAACAACGCAACCTTCTCTCGTGGAACCACCAACACTTGAACTAAAGACATTACCAACACATTTGAAGTACGCATTTCTAGGGTAGAATGAGAAGCTGCCAGTGATAATTTCCTCTGTGCTCAATGCAGATCAAGAGAATGCATTGATGAGCATTCTCAAGAAACATGTGCGAGCAATTGGCTGGACGCTTGCTGACATCAGAGGAATTAGCCCCGCGTACTGCATGCATCACATTCGTCTCGAGGACGACCACAAAGCAACTATTGAAAATCAACGCAGACTTAACCTTGTGATGAAGGAGGTTGTCAAAAAGGAGATTATCAAGTGGCTGGCAGATAGCACGTGGGTCAGCCCCGTGTAATGTGTGCCGAAGAAGAGAGGAATGACGGTAGTCCCAAATGAGAACAACGAATTAATACCACAAAGGACCATCACTAGATGGTGCATCTGCATGGACTACTGTAAATTGAATGCGGCCACAAAGAAAGATCACTTCCCTTTGTCATTCATCGATCAAATGCTGGACAGATTAGTAGGGAACAATTTTTATTGCTTCTTGGATGGATATGCCGGGTATAATCAAATCATGATAGCTCCTGAAAACCAAGACAAGACCACATTCACCTGCCCATATGGGACATTTTCTTTTCGCAGCATGCCGTTTGGCTTCTACAATGCGCCACGCACGTTCCAAAAGTTCATGATGGCGATCTTTTCAAATTATCTCGAGGACTCAGTTGAAATATTTATGGATAACTTCTCCATTTATGGGAACACGTATGAAGTCTGCCTAGCCAATTTGGAGAAAATTCTAAAGAGATGCGAAGAGACGAATTTGGTGCTCGACTGGGAAAAATGTCACTTCATGGTAAAAAAGGGTATAGTGTTGGGACACAAAGTCTCCTAGGAAGGGTTAAAGGTGGACAAAGCAAAGATCGACACAATTGAAAAGCTTCCACCTCCAACCAACGTGAAAGCTGTGCGAAGCTTCTTGGGGCATGTTGGATTCTATAGACGATTCGTTAAAGATTTTTCTAAGAATGCACGACCACTGAGTGTGTTGTTAGAGGCGGACAGAAAGTTTTAATTTGATAACAATTGCCTCAACACATTCTGAATTTTAAATGATGTGCTGATTATCGTGCCCGTCTTGATTATGCCGGATTGGACACTGCCGTTCGAAATCATGTGTGACGCCAGCGGGTATGCGATGGGAGTCACATTAGCGCAAAAGAAGAAAACTATTCTGCACCCCATCACATACGCGAGTAAAACTCTGAACCCTGCTCAAATCAATTATACCATCACTGAAAAAGAACTCCTGGCTGTGATTTTTGCGTTGGAAAAACTCTGGACATATCTATTGGGAACCAAGGTACTCATTCACACTGATCAATCGGCAATCAAATATTTGATGATAAAGAAGGACGCAAAGCCGAGGTTGATCAGATGGGTTCTCCTCCTTCAAAAATTTGATATTGAAATAATTGATCGGAAGGGGACAGAGAATCAAGTTGCGGATCACTTGTCCAGTTTGGAAAATCCCGAGGTTGACCGCAATGAATCTGAGGTGAGTGTTGTGTTTCCGGATGAGCAGTTATTCCACATAGAAGAATTGCCCTAGTATGTGGACATCGTTAACAATTTGGTTTGTGACCCCCTGACCATTCCAGTCACATAATCTCATTCTCATGCTTGATACTCATTCATAACTATTGACATAGAATTTGATCTTAAAGCATAAGGACAATGATGAATATGAATGAATGAACAAGTCCAAGTCCCCGTTACCAGTTCCCCGGCAATGGTGCCATAAACTTTTTGACATAGAATTTGATCTTAAAGCATAAAGACAATGATGAATATGAATGAATGAATAAGTCCAAGTCCCCATTACCAGTTTCCCATCAACGACGCCATAAACTTGTTGACATAGAATTTGTCCATAGACTTGTAACGCATAAAATTTTTCTTCTTTATGTCATACAACGCATGGATGATTATAATGCAAGATACAACTTGTAAGCATATAATGCGATGATGCAAAGATATGCGATATTCTAGATGTATGCATTATTAATGGAATGCTTATAGTATGCTATGCGTTGTCACAAGTTTTTTTGCGTTGAAACCAAGTATAATTCCACTGCAAGTTTCTCGGAGTGATCCGAGGTTGAACATAGGGATTTTTTTAGGTTAATTGTGTTACGTTCGTGATATATGTGACCGAGGGTTTTTCAATTTAATAAAATATTGGTTTATACATGCAATAAAGTAAAACATGCATTAAAGTAAAATTGCGATAAAATAAAGTTGTGCAGTAAAATAAAGTGCAATAAAAATAAACCTAAGCTATGATGATACAAGATATAGGTCACATGATACATGATACCGAGTTTGAGATTGACTGTGAAGATTATACAAAGAATCGTGTTATACGGTGGCAAGGCTTAATGTACGAAGAAGAAAGAGAAAAGATAATTAGTACAAACATCGCAAGTTCATTAATTGCTTTAAAGATATAACTACAGTTCCGCTTTCCCTTGATGTACACCTCTCAGTGATTGGCCGTGTTCCTTCATCTCTGTGGTGAAACAGGGATGAACGTAATGAACGCAAGGTTTCTTCCACCTCTGGAAGTACTTCTTGCTTTAGTTAACGCATTCTTCTAACCTTTTCTCGACAGATCAGAATGGCATCTTCACTTCTGCTCTCACAAGTGAAGATGCCATCTAGCATGCTTTAGCTAAACATATTTATTTCTTTAGCATGAATTAATTTACTTGATGAATTCATTCTAATTACCAAGGGATTAAGAAAACATCGTGGAGAAAGCGATTAATGAAGGAACGAAAATAGACATAAAGATGGAGGTGAAAATGATCATGACATTTAATTATAAAATCAAGCGTCTGATACATGGTGTGAATGATTTAGACTAAGAAGATGAGATATAATTGATGATAGAGATAGAAACAAATACAGAAGAGTGCTAAATTCTTGACACAGATCTGGATGGAGAAATCACTTGCCGGCGTATGGAGTGAATGGTAGGATGAGCTTCCCTTTCAGGCTTACTCAACCGGTAGAGTTGATCTAGGTACAGAGCTTCATGGCAGGGATTTGGAATGATTCGCCCTGAGACTCACCTCTGGGCCTTGCCTCTTTTCTTCCTGGATCTTCTCCGATCAGCACTCAGATCAATCTCTATCTCAGTATACAAATATCAAAATAGCCTCGTATCAAGTATATCTTTCAGTGAATTCTCTGAAGGTATTTATAGATGAATGCTCTGACTCTCTGCCATTTGGTCCCCACTTTATTGTTATGGAAATTCCGGAAATGGTGGAATAAATATTCCTTTTGTTATGAAATCAATCCATTGAAAATGCACAATAGTTAGTTGTACAAGTGTCAAAATCCTCCGCGATTGCGCTGCTCATTTGCATCTTTCGATTGTGTGCCCGCATGCGGTGTTGTTTTTGATTACTGCATGTGGTTGAAGTTGCGTTGATCGCAAAGCTCTTGATCGATTGTCGCATGTGCCGTCTTTGCATTGATCGTCTATTCATTCCTGAATGATTGGCGCAATGCGACGTAGATGCGTTAATCTTTTTCTCTTGAGCCATGAGCACATACGGTGACTTGATTTCCTGCAAAACAGACTTGAAATATTCTTTTCTACCATCGCAATGGTGTCAGTGGGTGTATTGACGACAATTTATATTTCTTGTATTTCTTAACTAATTTCCATACAATTGAAATAACTTTCCTCTCTTTTCGCCGCAATATCTAAATAAAGCAGTATAAATAACTTGTCTTTCTACAAGTTATCACACCCCCAAATTTAGATATATGCTTGTCCTCAAGCATATCTTCTACTAAGGCAATAATGGTCAATTCCTATCATAAATTTTGCATCGATTGGTTGCTCTGAATGCTCCACCTAGGCACATTACTTAACAATGAAATTTTCTTTCTATCCTTGCTAATTCATATCAAATCCCTACTTTATTCTTCTATACTACAAATATCTGCTAAAAAATGCTTTTCTAGTTTTAAAAATAATGTTTACCTCTTCTTGTCAAAACAACTTGATGCGTTTGGATGCAGTGGTCAAACTTTGCGTCATTTATTGAGACTGTTGGTCATGGTTACACTCTTCGTTTTGGCTTGTTACCACGAGTGTCATGCGAACATCCAACTACGGTTGTGTGCCAATTTCAACGTTAACTCATGAATTTCAGAGGAGTTGTCTCTTGCTTCTTTTATTTTTCTTTTTTTCATTTATTTTTTCTCTTTTTTCATATTGCGTTGTTCTTGGAAACCTACCTTCGTTTTGGCTTGCTCCCATGGAAGTCATGCGAACATCTAACTACGAGCAGGTTCCTTTCATAACTTAACTCTTATTAGGTTGGGAATTTTTTTGAGGTTTCCCTTGCGCTGACATCGGAGTTTATATGAAAACAATTTTTTTTTTTGGGAAATGAAAAATGAGCGCATTTTTCTTAATGACCGCATACTCTTGATCTCATCTACTCAGACCTTCCCCACCCCCAAATTTAGAGATGCGCTAGTGAAAACTTGTAGAAATACAAGTTATTTCCCCACCCCCAAAGAGAGAAAATATGCGTTGATTGTATGAAAATTAGCTAAGGAATACAATAATTATAAATTATCGCAAATACACCCACGAAGACTATTGAGATGGTAGAAAAGGATATTTCAAGTCTGTTTTGTAGGAAACCAAGTCATCGCTTGCGATCAAGGCTCCGAGAGAAACTGAACAACGCATCTCCGTCGCATTGCGCCCGTCAAATGAATATTGAAGAGATGATCAACGCAATGATAGCGCAATGATACAGTCGATCGAGAGTTGAACTTCCACCACATGCGGTAATAAAAACAACACCGCATGCGGACACACGATCGAAAGATGCAAATGAGCAACGCAAACGCGGAGGATTGTGACACGTGTACAACTAACCGTTGTGCATATTCGACAGACTAATTGCATAACAAAAGGAATATTTATTCCACCATTTTCGGACGTTCCATAACAATAAAGTGGGGACCATAAGTCTGAGAGTCAAAGCCTTCAGCCTATAAATACCCTTAAAGAATTCACTAAAAGATATACTTGATACGTTGATACGAGGCTATTGAGAGAGAGCTGATCTGAGTGCTGATCAGAGGAAATCTGGGAAGAGAAGAGACAAGGCCGAGAGGTGAGTCTCAGTACAATTCTGCCAAATCCCCGCCGAGAAGCTCTGTACTTAGATCTCTTCTATCGGTTGAGCAAGCCTGAGAGGGAAGCTCATTCTTCCATTCACTCCATCAATGCCGGTAAGCGATTCTCCATTCCAGATCGATGCCAAGATATTGGTGCTTATTTATATTTGTTTCTAACTCTCATTCATCAATTGTATTTCATCTTCTTAATCTTTTCATTCACAACCATTTATCGGACGCTAAATAGTATTATTGAATGTCTCGATCATTTCCATTTACACTATTCTGTCTATTTCCATTTCTCCATAAATCATTTTCTCCATGATGTTTTCTTAATCCTTTGGTGATTAATATGAATTAAACAAGTAACTTAATCTTTGCTAAATAAATAAAGATGTTTAGCTAAAGCATGCTAGACGACATCTTCACTTGTGAGAGCAGAAGTGAAGATGCCATTCTGATTTGTCCAGAGAAGGTTAGAAGAATGCGTTAACTAAAGTAAGAAGTATTTCCAGAGATGGAAGCAACCTTGCGTTCATTACGTTCGTCCTTGTTTCACCACAGAGATGTGAGAAACGCAACCGATCACCGAGAGGTGTATGCCACGGAAAAAGCGGAACTTTACTTATGCCTTTAATGCAATTAAGGAACTTGCGATGTTTATACTAATTATCTTTTCTCTTTTTGTTTCACACATAAGACTTGCCACTGCATAACATGATCTTTGTATAATCTTCACAGTCAGTCTCACCTTCAGTATCTTGTATCATGAAACCTGTATCTTGTATCATCATAGCTTAGGTTTATTTTATCGCATATTACTTTTACCGCAATTTACTTTATTACCACATTTTTATAGCTTACCTTTACTTTATCGCATTTTTCAAATACTTGTACAAGCAACCTTTATTAATTTGAAAAACCCCTGGTCGCATGTATCACTAATATAACGCAATAACCTAAAACAATCCCTGTGTTCGACCTCGGATCACACCGAAAAACTTACGGTGAAATTATACTTGGTTTTAACGCAAGAAAACTTGTGACAATGCATAGTATACTACAAGATTCTCACGAATAATGCATATTTAGAAGTAGTATTGCATATCATGCATAAAATCTATGACAACAAGTTTATGGCATGAATTTGTAGTTTATAGATTCAATTTTTGCGTATCAAGATTATGGCACTGTTGTCGGGGAACTGGTAACGGGGACATGGATTTGAACCTTGCTTGCATTATAGTACATTTTTTGTGTTACAAGTTTATGGTGCCGTTTACGGGGAACTGGTAGCGGGGACATGGACTTGAACCTTGCTTGCATCATAGTAAAATTTTTGCGTTACAAATTTATGGCGCCGTTGCCAGGGATTGGTTAACGGTTTATTGTTTGAGTGTATTTGTGGTATTTTGCAGGACAGATCTCGTTGTACTAGCCATTCAACGCAGAGAGTAGTCTGACGGCTTATGAGCTCTGGTACCGACCCATAATTTGTAGCTAACCCTGAGATCGAGCGTACCTTTCATGCATGGGCACGCCAGAATCGAGCAAGGTGAAAGAGAGCAGCTGATATGGCAGATAATAATGACAATGCGGTACCCGTAGGAAATCAAGGGGCAGTACGGCCAGCGTAGGACCCTGTCTTCCTTGTTGCTGATCGCATCATTCCCATGAGGAACTATGCGGCCCCCAACCTATACGATTTTTCGCCTGGGATTTCGAGGCCTACAGTAGAGGAGAAAGCAAGGTTCAAAATAAAACCGATCATGCTTTAAAAGATCCAGAACGCAGGGAAATTCGGGGGTCTGCAAGGTGAAGACCCGCATGCCCACTTGACTAGTTTTGTCGAAATGTGCAGCAACTTCTTGCTACCTGGTGTTACCCCTGAGGGTATTTGACTTTATCTGTTCCCTTACACCTTGATGGATGAAGCCAAGAGGTGGGCTCACTCATTAGAGCCGAACGAGATTACATCATGGGATCATCTGGTAGAGCGATTCATGAAGATGTTCTTCCCACCGGCCGTCAACGCAAGGCGACGAAAGGATGTGCTAAACTTTGAGCAAATGGAAAATGAGAACCCTGAGCACCGCTGGGTGCGGTAATTTCGAAGGATGGGTCGAAGGACTTGGACCACACATTACTATTCGGAGATGAACACTGATTGAGCTGTCCGTGACTCGTGAGACAGTTATACAATGGCTTGTATGAGATTGATGCGAGCTGTGGCTGATGCCTTCGGGGTAGGAGGTTTTTATGTACAAGACCGTATACAAAGGCCAAGGTCAAATCGTTGAACCGCATAATCGCGTGAACATTGGAGTGATTGATTGATGATGGTTAGAAAGCGCAGGGCTTCTGCAAGAAGGAAGAAGACACTCATCGTGTCTTCGGTAGAGACAATGATGACGGTTTGGCTGCAAATGGCGACAGTAACTCAATCCTCCAAATCGACGACAAATAAATTTCAAGGAGATCCCAAGACAATCAGCGCAATATTGCTGCAATCAGCTCAAGTGGCCAAATAAGTTCGTTAATTTGTGGAGGGCTTATGTAGAGAAATGTGCCCATCGAATATCCAGCAAGTATGCGCCATTCAAAACAACCCTTTCAGTAACACCTACAATCCGGGTTGGAGGAACCATCCTAACTTCGGTTGGGGAGGGAATCCTAACCAAGGGGGGCCAAGCAACTATCAAAGTGCCAGTAGAGGGTCTAATGGAAAGGAGCAATGTCCCTAGGACATTGGGAGGCAAGCTAGACTGCCTGCAGAGGTGTGGATTGCGCTCATTCAAGGAAACACATATTCCGGTCCATATCTCATATCTATGTTTAAATGCTTTCTGTAATTCTTGTCTTTATGAATTTATGAATTCTGTCATTTATTGCTTCGATTAATTAGTTTCATGACTTTATGAATTTATTCTTCATTTTCTGTCCTTGCATTTAATTCTATGTTTGCTTATCCTTTAACTTTCCTATATTTAATGCATTATTCTTTAATTGGTGAATGATTGAGTTATGAGAAGAAAATTTATTACCATAAGTCATAGCAACCTGTGTTGATGAATTTTTTTTTATAATAAAATAAAACAAATTCAACATGCTTGGCGATAATGGATGCATCTTGAACCAACAAGATACGCTTTGCATTCATCCAACTCAATTGCGTTGAGCTGAGGGGTGTGTTGCGCGCATGTGTGTCCTTTGCCTGTCTTTAGCCAAATGCACTATGTTGAGGTTGTTGCGTTGGTAGCAATACCGTGCGCCCGATCCTCTAGAAATGTGTTTAGTTAAGGGGTGTGTTACGGGGATACATGCATTGTTTCCTGTCCTCTACGAAGATGCACTTTTGTTGGTGAGCATATTGCGATAATCTTTTCCTTGCGTCCATTCGAATAAAATATTAAAGATAATTCTTTTTGCAAAATTGAGAAGTCCAATCGTTCCGTATTCCAACAAAATGATGAAGTCTACAAACGAAAGGACGTTTTTCTGACATTCCATAAATGAGGGAAGTTCAAATGACGAGACTTTTGAGTGTCTCGAGGCCTGCCGCCACGATAATCGTGTTGGGCCCACTAAGGCCCAACCTATAAATAGGAACTTCCCCCGTTTGTGAACACTTTACCTCTTTTTGCAATTTGAAAACATAGCGCCATTGCATCCAGAGCTTTCTTCTTCCCTTAAACCCTAGCGACCTTTCCAGTTCATTTCACCTTAGCATCCATGGCCGACCAAGCTTCTCAACCCTCTACTTCACCCTCAACCCCTTCCACTGACCCAATCTCCATGCGAGAGGCAGCATTCCTTGCTCCAGTCGCCGTCTCATTGCCCAACCCTACACTGTCCCCAGAATCATCGGTAGACCTCGGAGAAACCCTTTAGCCGCCGGCCTCCTCAGTTCAAGAGGGGGCAAGGCACTAAAAGCACCTCACTCCCTACTCCAGCCGTCTCAACTGAAAGTGAAAGGAAGAGACGCGATGATAATGAAGGTTTTGGAAATATTCTGAGAAACTTAGAGGAAGGAAGAGGATTGCCCGAGGCAAGGGTTGTAAACCAACCACTGTCTACGGAGGAGGTGATGGTGGCGGTGACTGAGGAAGTAGTAGTAATGAAGGAAGTGGTGGAAGAGGAGGCAAGAAGAAGCACCCTGGCTTTAGAAACTTCTGAGGAAACTACGCAAGTGGAATCCTATGAAGGACCCATCAGAGTTGCGTTGGAAGAGGTTATGGAAAAGAAGCAACAAGAGGTTGAAGAGAAGAAAAAGAAGAAGAATGAGAAGAAGGAAAAGAAGGTTGAAGAAGGTGAGCCATCCCATCATTGCAAAGAAAAGAGGAATAAAGAAAAGAAGGAGGACGAAGAAGATGAGGAGGCCAAGCTAAGGAAGAAGAAAGAGAAAAAAGAAAGGAAGAAGTGCAGGCGTGAGGAAAGGCGCTTGAAGAAGGAAGAAGAAAAGAAGAAGAGGGCTGCAAGCCTAGAGATGGATAGAGAATCAACCTTTGTAAGGGAGGACAGGGGGAAACAGTGCAATTAATGGAGCCGGCGCAACTTGAAACAATGCAATTAGTTATGCTCGATGGAGGCGAAAAAGGAGAAGCTACCCCCCTGATGCGGTGTTGCAAGGAGAATGCGCCGCAAGAGTCTACCTTGACCCTCTATTTTCAATCAACGTATTAGAAGAAAAGGAAAAGGAGGAGGAAGGAAGAGGAAGAGAAACAAGAGAAAATGAAGCGGGCTAAACTCATCACCACAGAAGAGGTAGAAGAAGAAGACTGCATGATGAGGAAGTTCGCCGCAATAACGAGATCTCGAGGCTTGAAGAAATAAGGCGAATTGAAGAGGAACAATGCCTTTTGTTGGCCTCTGAGTAGTTTGTGGAGGAGTTTGAAAGAGAAGTGAGAGAAGAGGAAGAAGAAGAAAAGAAAAAAAAGGTAGAAGAAGAGAAGAAAATGAGAGAAGAGAAAGAGAGGAAGCGTGAAGCCAATAGACATCGTTTACTTAAGAAGAAGGGCAAGGAACTTGTCGAGCGAGAGAAGGAGGAACAACGTAAGGAATGGGAAAGAAAAAAAAGGCAACAATCCCAACTTGGGTTGGCCAAAGGAAAGGGCAAAACAGTCGCAAAAAGCAGCAAGCCCGCATTGGCAAAGGCGCATCCATCTAGAAAGAAAGAAAATGACGATTTGTTGATAGAGATGGGCTTTTACCCTGTGCCAATAGCACTACTAGACCTCATCACGAGCGTGATCATGGAGCATGGCTGGGACACATTTTGCCAGTGCCCAACCATTATTATTCCAAAGGTAGTGCATGACTTTTACCATGGATGGCTACATGGCACTAAGGATGTGGTGACCATAAAAGGGAAAGTGGTGCCTTTCAGCGCAAGGGACATTAATGAACTATACTAAATGAAGGATAACCCGAATCCACCGGGTAATAAATTCATAGATGATCCCATGGAAGAACAGTTGGAAGATGCGCTGCGAGTATTAATGCAACCGGGCACGAAGTGGTCAGTTTCTTTAAAAGACATCAAGACCCTGGCGTCCAAGACTCTGCTTCTGGAGGCAAGGCTTTGGGTTTATTTGGTTAAAAAGAAGCTGATCCCAACTTCCCTTGACAAGACCATTTCAAAGGATCGAGTTATGGTTGCATACTGCATTGCGCGCGAGATTCCTATCGATGTTGGCCGGTTGATCGCAAGTCAAATTTTAGGCTTTGTGGGGCACATTAGAGGAGAATACTTCTTTCCATGGACTGTCTCAAGTCTGTGCCTATTAATGGGTGTAGGCATTGAGGAAGAGCCCATGCAAGAGGTTCATGGCCTCATCAATATCAAAATCCTGAGGTTGCTCCTCAAAGACTCCCCACATTGCCCAAAGTTACCTTTAAAGAGGCCCGCAATCGATCTCAATGCACCACACGAACCCAAGCCAAAGAGACAACGCAGAGATGATAAGGGTAAGGGAAAAATCCAAGAAGAAACAATGCAAGATCCAGAACCCTTGGATCCCTTGCCCTTAATTATCTGCCCTCCAAGCCCTTCGAGCCCACCCGCACAACCTTCTTGTCCACTCCATGAGCATTTTACCAACCTTCTCCTCGTTCCAAATTCTCCAACCACATACCCACCAATCTACTCACCTGCAGCTTCATCACTGCAACATTCTATTCTCCCAACAACAACAGCTCTTTGCTCAACAACAAGATTTCTTCAAC